>NC_141155.1:63006181-63191181 GCF_053477565.2 Lygodium microphyllum
TGATTGCATTAAGTGTTTCTATTGAAAGGTAACCATGAGCACTTAACATTATTTAATTTTTCATGATATTATTGAGAAGCTTGTGTTATGACTGATATGAGCCATGTGGTGAAATAAGGGGGCTTTAGTACAATCTAAAAACCATGAATAATGGAGCATGTGACCCAAAGAAGTACTTTTATTCCAAAAAAATTGGCAAATTTTTTGGTGAATTGATTATTGCTGAGGATGAGTAATTCCATCATTTGTTATAAACACAAGTGGGAATCTTGAGTTTTTGTATCAATGTAGTTAAAGTGCACCCTTAATGAGTGAGTAATCTTCTTGAACTTTGAATGATGTTGACAATCTTGGCTACTTTACTCACTAATCATTTACATGCTAGTATTATGAATCTTATTTAAAATGCAAATATGCATTTCAACCTCACTAACTAAAGTATATACATGTTGAAGTCACATTTTATCATTTAGCATGTAAACAAATGCAAACACATATAGGTCTATAGCATTGCATAATATAATTGTGGAGGTGATAACCCACATGGATATGAAAGTAAAATCAAATTGAAAATGAAAGAGAAAACCATGAAGTATGTTGCATCCAATTAAGAGTGAAAGTACAAATAAGCTTTTGAGTGGGGCTTTTGGAAGGCTAAGGAGGAACTTGATTGTAATGAAATAATAAGTGACAAGTAATGAAATAAAAACAACCATTTTGTCAAAAAGTGAGTGGGGATTTTGGAAGGCTAAGGAGGAACTTGATTGTAATGAAATAATAAGTGACAAGTAATGAAATGTAAACAACCATTTGCTCAGAAAGCAAGTGTAGTTGAGTTGGAAAACAAACTGAACCTTTACACCCCCCCGGCCCCCGCCCCCAAAAAAAAAAAACCAATCATATACAAATTATGATAGTTACTAACTGTCTCAAAGGGGTGATTTAATCCAATCATATTTTTAAAAAAATTCCAAAGGACCTATTATATCAACTTTTGATAGTAAACATGGGAGCATTAGGAGAAGAGAATCTCTCTAAGTTTTATTATTCTTGACAGGACTTACATCAATATTTAGAAACTAATTTTATTTAGGCTATATCAAAGGTGTCATGTGGTTTAGCAAAACCAGGAAGAAAACCAAGTTCAAATTTCAATATAAATACATTGTGAGATATTTAATTTATAATCTAGAACCCTCATAAAAGAAATTAAGAGAGATATTAGCATGACCTCATGAGGGTAGATATTAATAAATACATTGCTAGGGTTAAAACATAAGGATTGATCATATAGAAATAAACCTTGATACTCGAATAGAGGCATTACTGTTGCCTAAAAGCAAGTTAACTTGGCAAGAGACCTAAAAATCATGACTTGAAACTACTTAACCTATGTTTGTGAACTCAAGGCCTATATGGGCACTTATGCACAAGAGCATTTGCTATAATCCTATTTCATTGAAAAGACTATTTCAAAATTCTTGTGATTTCTAAAAGTAATACTTAAATATAAGTTGAACTTATGGTTGTTGAGTACACTAGGCCTCCCCCAGGGGTCATTGTACTAACTCTACATCACAGGAGCTCATTTACAACTTTAGATTGTTGGGACCAACACCAAACATAAGAGGTTTCTCCAACCAAAGGGACTTGTTGTAGGCTAGGAGGTGCCAAGGAGCTAGGGGTCTCTAGCCAGATTTCCTTGGTCATACTAGTCTATCCCCCCTGCAAGCGTGGGTGGATCTCTCAGAAGGCCCCGATGCTAGGTGAGGGTAGACTTGGTGGTTTATTTTGGCATTTGAGTGGAGTTTGGACATAGACTAAAATAGTTATTGAAATAAGACAATAAGAATTGAATAAATATTTACTCTTTGAAAATATTGTTTCTTTTTTATTCATGTTTTTGCCTAAATTAGGCAAAAGAGCATTGTTTAAAGTGATTAATTAATGAGGTTAATTTCTATATGCCTTACTAAACTATGCTAGATTAATTAGAAAACTCAAGGGAATCCTTTACATGATCCAAATTGAGCACATAATCTTTTAGTAGACTAGCATTAGCACTTAGGTTCTTTGCAATAATATGGCCTTAGAATATCTTTTAGATGTAATGACCTAAATAATATTTTTCAAAAAACAAAAAATATGCCATTACCTATCAACCCCACTGTGCACACCATCCTCATTCACATAACCTCCATCATCACTATCATCATCTTGTCCTCAACCGGCCCCGTCATTGCAAGTGCCATCATTATTGCAAGTGTCAACCAAAAGCCATGCTCACAGTCCTAAAGCCTCATATCAAATCAATCAGTCCAAATGCCTTGCACTCCTTGCTTTGTTGTACTAGTGGCAAAAGCAATGCTAAGAAATCTAATGAGATGAGAGCAAAGATTGCACATGTCTCCATAAAGGTTATCAAATGAGTACAAGATGCATAAAGCCTTATACTACAAGGCCCAAGTTGGATGGTCTCCTTTTAGAGCACTTTGCTATTGAGCAAACACACACACACACACACACACACACACACACACACACGCACACACGCACATGCACACGCACATGCACACGAACACGCACAACCACACGCACACGCATGCACGCACGCACGTACACACGCACGCACGCATGCACACACACACACACACACACACGCATGCACGCACGCACGGATGCACGCACACACGCACACACACACACACACACACAAGGGGGGAAGAAGCTAGAGAGAGAGATAGTAAAGTAGACAAACATATAATAGAAGAAAGGGAGATAGAGGGAGAGATAGTGAAAGAGAAGGAGGTAGAGAAAACATAGTGAGAGACAGGGAGAGATAGTAAGAAGATAGGGAGATAGGAAAGAGATAGTGTGTAAGAGAGAGAGGGAAGTAGTGAGAGAAATAGATGGTGAGAAAGAGAGATACAGGGGGATATAGTTGAAATAGAGGTTAATAGAGAGAGATAGGGAGAAATCGACAAAGAAGAGAATCTCGACTCAAGGATTGATATTAACTTCTTCACCTCTGTGGAAAATAAAAGTGGAAGCCAAGATTGAAGTGTGCACAAGAGGAAGAGAAGAGCTCACAAGTACAAGAACAAGTCTTATTGCTTATTCAATTGCTCATGAAAGTACAACTTGGGTCACTTTCACTCAAAGGTTGATGTAGACCCTTGGGCTATTTATATAGACCCAAATGGCTAGGGTTAGGGTTTCCCTTTTCCCTTAGGACCATTCAAACCTACCTACCCTTATCCACTCCTGCTTAAGGAGAGTTCATATGCCTATACTCTCAACACCCCCTCTCAATGCCAAGTGGCATTGGAATACAAAGCACAAGAGAATGCCCCCCCTTAACCAAAACTAGGATGCCTTTATAGAACATGCTTACAAGGATGGTTATAGGCAGAAGGGATAAGGACTTAGAAGAACAAGTCTTGCTTATTCAATTGCTCATGAAAGTACAACTTGGGTCACTTTCACTCAAAGGTTGATGTAGACCCCTGGGCTCTTTATATAGCCCCAGCTGGCTAGGGTTAGGGTTTTCCTTTCCCCTTAAGACCCTTCACACATGTCTTCCCTTATCTACTCCTACATAAGGAGAGTTCATATGCCTATATTCTCAACAACCTCAACCTTCTCCTTGATAATTACCTTGCCACTCTCTTTGCCCCCATTTGCATACTCCAAAGTAAACTTGTCTACCTATACTACTTTCTCTCCATCTTGTCTTATCATCACCTTATCCTTATCACCCCCTTATTCTCTATCCGAGGAATACATTAAAAATCCCCTTTAAAAAATAAGTCATAACTTTATCACTAAGCCTATCCTCTTGAGCCTAATTTCTTATTTCTCAAACCTTGGCCTACTTTGATGAACCTTGGTTTGAAGCTACGAGTCCAAACTAGGGAAGAAGAAATCAAGGAGTGTATTGATGACAAGATGACCCTTGGAGAAGCAAAGGATCCAAATGTAAGAAAAATCTAGGTAATAATGTTAATGACCTAAACAAATTATAACTAGTAGATAGTTCAGGATCCTTGTGGATACACAAGATTCTGAGTAGAATAACAAAACACCATGTGCTTAGAAGAAAATTCAATTATAACTACCCTTTTGTGATGGCACATAGTCCTCATATAGAGATCCTCAAAAAAATCATATATTATGGATTAGACAATACATTATGAGATATTTAATCTATAATCTAGCCACCTCATAAAAGGAATTAAGAGAGATATTTAATCTATAATCTAACCACCTCTTAAAATGAATTATGAGATATATTTAATCTATAACCTAGCCACCTCTTAAAATGAATTATGAGATATATTTAATCTATAACCTAGCCACCTCTTAAAAGGAATTAAGAGAGATATTAGCTATAGACTTCACTACAATAAATATTAATAAGTACCTTGCTAGGGTTAAAAACATAAGTACCTTGCTATAGACTTCACTACAATAAATGTTAATAAGTACCTTGCTAGGGTTAAAAACATAAGGAGTAATCATTTAGGAATAAACCTCAATGCTCAAATAGAGGCATCACTTTTACCTAAAAGAAAGTTAACTTGGCAAGAGACCTAAAAATCATGACTTGAAACTACGAAACCTATGTTTGTGAACTCAAGGTCTATATAGGCACTTACTCATAAGAGCATTTATCATATTGCTTATTGCATTAAAATGATTGTTTGAAAATTTTTGTGATTTCTAAAAAGAATACTAAAATATAGATTGAACTTATGGTTGAGTGTACTAGGCCCCTCCCAAGGATAGTTGCATTGGCTTTACACCAAGGGAGCTCCTTTACCACTTTGGATTGCTAGGACCAACACCAGATATAAGAGCTCTCTCCACAAGGTCTTTTTGTAGGCTAGGAGGTGCCAAGGAGATAGGGAGGTTCTTGCCATAATTCTTAGGCATACTAGGAATAGCCTATCCCCTATGAGCTCGGGCGGATCTCTCGCAAAGCCGCGATGCTAGCTAAGCGTGGATTTGGTGGTTTATTTTTGCCTTTGGGTGAAGTTCGGGCACGGACTAAAATAGTTACCAAAATAAGAAAATAAGTTCTTAAATATTTACTTTTAGAAAAGATTGTTTCTCTTTGTATTCATGTTTATGTCAAAATTGTGTGAATGAACATTGTTTAAAAGAGTTAATTAATGGAGCTAATTTCTATATGTCTAGCTAAGCTATATCAAATTAATTAAAAACCTTAGGAAAATCCTTAAGGGAAGCATGTGGTTAGATCCTCAATAGGTTTTTCCAATGGCAAGTGGTCTCGATTAGCCCAGAGGCTCCCATGACAACTCAAACATTAGATTAGGCAAGGCAAGGAAGGGTCATATTCTAATGTATCATCATTAGAATCTAACCAATGTTGTTTTAGGGGGGGAAAGTTGAGACTATACCCTATGGATAGATGAGTTGATGTACATTGCTCCCCCTCATTTATCACTCTCTTTAAACTAAGTATAGTAATAGTTTGCTTCGACTTGAGGAATGATAGTAATATAGTCACCTTAGAAGCTGATGCTAGATTGCTAAGATAGGAGACTATATCATATAAATTAGCTTCCTATTTTCAAGTTAATTCTTATGGGATTAAGGCAAAGCTTCTCTACAAGATAGACTAAAGTATTTCAAGGTTATGAATGTTCAATTATTCTAATGAGTTTTTGATGGTAGTAATCTTGATTACTTCTTGATGGGCTATTAAAATACATGCTATCCATGTTCATTTAGGTAGGCACGATACACCTAGTATTAGAGCTGGTGAAGCTCAAAGAACTCAGTTATCTTTGAGGCACAATAAGGTGGAAGATACCTTCCATGCAAAACTTCTTTTATGAGTTCCCATATAGTTGTAGCTTTCAAGACTCCGATCTCTATTACTATCGCCAGGTGGCACCTAGCACTTACGCAAAGGGATGAGCACCTTAAATGGTTCTCCTTTGTGTGTACGTTGGTGGGATGAGCGCCTTAAATGGTTCTCTATCCATGCAGGGCACGTTCCTAAGAATTGTCTTAGGCGGAAGTTCGATGGGGATGCCTAGCCTTTCCGGGCGTTGATGCAAGTGTGAACGTGGGTGATACCATTTTATCCACACGAGTATTAGCGTCTTCATGAATTAATTATTGTATGGAATTCCAAATTAATTGATTTATGTGTCTAGCTACAATTATTCAGTTGGTTACTATTCTAACATGATTTTTTGAATTTTTGGCAACTTATGCGTAGAGCAAGGTGAATTGGAAAGGCATGCCACGCGCAAGCATTTTAAATATTATTTCCTCAAGAATTTATTTGGCAATTACTAGATTATTGTATTAGACGCACCGCTATTTCTTATAAAGTGTGCGCATAGCCTCTATATAAATATTTATTAGCAAAATAGATTTTTAGAAGATATGTCCAATAAAATATTAATGGTTCTAGAGAGTTGTGGGATGCACAACTGCTAGCATCCATTAATTCAGATTACTCTATCTCTTTTCCAGTACACTCAAACTCTTTATGCAAAGAGTGATTGTAAAGGGCCTAAATCTTGGGCAAATAAGATTTCATAATATTATTATAAATACAACATGAAGGGAGCTGCCCACTTGATGTCGGGGGGAAGATTGTACCCAATCTTATGTCACTTCATCTTACTTTACCCTCTCTTTTGGCCTATTTTTTATTTCTCATGAGTCGTATGCAATTTTATGAGTAAATGAGAGAAAGAGGGAGCTTCTTCCATTCGCTACGCGCAAACCACGCATCCGTTGCTTGCAACAGTGGTATCAGAGGCCAGCCTACCTCTTGGGCTTCCAATTGCCTACCCTCTGGCGTGAAGGCGAGCCCTTCTGCTACAAATGGGCTCTACGGTCCATCTCATCGCAAACTGACTACATGGCTGGATTCCCAAGCCTTCAAAACCCCCAACCCCTCTATCACAGTCAAGAAATTCTATTCTTTTCTCAAACATTGAAGAAGACCCACTCTCACATCATGGCGCTATGTTCGTGAAGAACTAGAGCTTCAAGGTGATTAGCAAGCTTAATTAAAGCCTAATTCAAAGCTTTGCTTAAGCTTAATCAAGAGCTTAAGCTCAAATTTGATTTCATGGGGGGGCATTTTTTGCCGCCATGGCAGCATCCACGACAATCTGTTGTCCTAAATCGTCAAGTTTTTTAAGGCTTAAAGCCTTATTAAGCAAGTTACATTACCACTTACATAATCAACTTCATCTTCTCTTACTTCGTGTCATACATAGACTCTGCAAATCTTCACAAGTCACAGCTGACTATCTCTTCCATAGAGGCAGTTCTCGCGCAGTTCTTTCTAGCTTCATAAATTTCACAAAATTCCCATTAAAAATTCACGCCTTTCTTGCCTACTTCCATCCATAATTTCTTGTCTAAAGGTCACTTAAAATTTTGGTCTTACACACTAAAATTCTTCAACGACAAGCAAGGTGTCTTTTCATTTGCAAGGCATCCTAAATCTTCGGATTTCTCCATCAAGCAATCATGGCCAATTTCGACTTTGCATCATCGCTTCCTAAGCCAACCCTAGAGCAGCGTATGGATTTAATATCCATGCAACTTGAAGAAGAGTGTCAACACTGCGTACAACTGGAGCAAGAACTGAAGTCCCTCAAGCGTCCTCTCACTGAAATTTCTACCAACGACGACAACCTAGTTTGCGCCATCAACACTACTTTGGATGTCCACGCTAGTTGAAAGGAGTCCAAGATAAGCAAGCATACATTCAAATTTAATTCTTTTGATGGTCTTAAAGATGGTCGCAAAATTTTTTCATGGTTAAGTCAGTTCAAAGCTTATTTTGACAATGAGAAATACTCAGAAAGTGATAAAATTAAATGTGCATCTCATTATTTTATTGAGAAAGCTCCATTATGGTGGGATGTCATGAGTAAAAGCATTGATCGTCCTCTCACATGGAATGACTTTCGCAAGAAGGTTCTTGTAAATTTTCTCCCTGCACAATTCGAGCTCCGCATGCAACAACAATGGGACTTATTCATGCAACGGGAATGTTGTCAAGATTGTGGGAGAGAAGGAAGGAGTCTCGCTTGAAGCTTTCTTGCTTGCACAATGGGGGAAGACACACAAGGGTGGAGGCTGAAAACAGTTTTTCTCTTCTTAGTTGTGTAAGCCAAAAGAACTCGAGTACAAAGAAATAGAAGAACCCTATATATGGGTCTCAAACCAAACTCAACTAACTAAGGTGGCATACTAACTGAGCCACGAACTAGAGTAGATAAGGATAGCTATCATGTAGCTATTATTCATGGGCGGTGTACCAACCGCGTCTGCAACTGACAAGTCGGTGACATAAATATACAACGGTCACCCTGGCGTATCACGAGTGGAGCTCGATATCTCAACACTCCCCCTCGAGCTCAATCCCAATTCCTGCACACCAAGCAGGTCTCTGAACTTGCGCAGCTTCTCTGCGCCCAATGCCTTCGTGAATATGTCAGCTACCTGATCCTCTGTGCTGACATAAACTAGATCAATAAGACCTAGTAAAACCCTCTCTCGCACATAGTGATAATGCACCTCAATGTGCTTTGTTCTAGCATGATAGACTGGGTTATTTGCCAAGTGTATACTACTCATGTTGTCACAATAAATGACAACTGGCCCATCTGTAGACTGATGCATATCATAAAGTAGCTTATGCAACCAAGCTACCTCACATGCAGCCATTGCTGCACCCCTGTACTCAGCCTCTGTGCTCGACAAGGCAACTGTAGGCTGTTTCTTGCTGCTCCAAGTGACTGCAGCACTCCCAAAAGAGAATACATATCCACTGGTAGATCGTCTATCAGAAATACTACCAGCCCAATCAGCATCAGTGTATCCATGCAACTGTATCTGAACCCCAGTCTCATAAAATAGTCCATACTGCAATGTGGACTTCACATACCTAAGTATGCGTCTAGCCGCATCCAAATGTGGTTTCCTTGGAGCCTGCATAAACTGACTTACCAATCCAACAGCATAGCTCAAATCTGGCCTGGTAATAGTCATATAAATCAAACTTCCTACTATGCGTCTGTACATAGTAGGGTCTTCTAGAAGCTCACCTGCATCTGTGCTCGACTTCACATTTTGCTCCAAAGGAACTGAAATAGGCTTACAGCCTGTCATCCCATATTTGGACAGCATGTCCAATCCATACTGCCTCTGCAAGAGCTGTATCCCACTTGGTGATCTAATCACCTCAATGCCCAAGAAATAACGCAGCTCTCCCAAATCCTTCATCTCAAACTTCTGCTTCAATAGCATTTTCACATGAAGGATATCTTCATCATTGTCACCTGTCATAATCAAATCATCAACATAAATGACAAGCAGCATAATACCTTTCTCTGTTTTTCTCACATAAAGTGAGAAATCTGCCTTGGAAATCTGAAAGCCAATAGTGACAAGATACTGTCCTATCTTGTCAGACCATGCTCTAGGTGCTTGCTTCAAGCCATACAAGGCTTTCTTCAACCTGCAAACAAACTCAGGATGAACAGCATGCACATAACCTGGTGGCTGCTCCATATAGACCTCTTCTTGCAAATCACCATGCAAGAAGGCATTCTTTACATCCATCTGATGTAAAGACCATCCCTTTGATGCAGCCATAGCAATGACTGCTCTTACGGTTGCCATCCTTGCAACCGGACTAAATGTTTCTTCATAGTCAATGCCATATGTTTGGGCATACCCCTTGACTACTAATCTTGCCTTGTATCTGTTCACAGAACCATCGGCATTGTGCTTCACCTTATAAACCCACTTACAGCCAATTGCATTCTTACCTTTAGGCAAATGTACTAACTCCCACGTAGCATTTGCTTCCAAGGCATCCATTTCTTCATCCATGGCTTTCTCCCATTTTTCTTTTCCCATGGCTTGCTCAAAAGATGTGGGTTCTGGTTCCTGTATCACTTTGACCATATATGCATAGTGAATGGCTGTAAATCCATCATATTTCAGCCTATCCACAGGATACCTAGCTCTTGTAGACCTGCGCAAAGTAGGTTCACTCCCAGGTGCTCTCAAAACATCCCTGGTCTTCCTTACTCCAGGTGTAACAATAGAAGGAATACCCAACTCATCATCAATGCTCTGTTCTGAGCCACTGGATTCACCATCCACATAAGAGTGACCTGCATTCACATCAAACATGGGCTGATCAACCTTCTCTTTTCCTTTTCGTGATACCTGCATACCACTATCTGCATTGCTTTGAGAAGATTCTCCTGATCTCAATCTGCCTGTCCATGGCGAAGAATGTGAACCACTGCTAGAGGACGCTCCAGGTCCACTAATATTTTGTGACTGCTGCTGTGAATTCTGTGTAGCATTACCATTTTGTGCATCTTCATCATCAATCACATTTACTGGTTTATACCAGCTACTCATCTCATCAAAAACAACATCTCTGCTCACTGTAAACTTACGAGTAGAAGGGTTATAGCATCTATACCCTTTTTGCTGCAGAGAGTAACCAATAAAGATGCACTTCTCAGCTTTTGGATCCAACTTGGATCTCAGCTCATCTGGCACATGTACATAGGCAATGCAACCAAAAATTTTCAAATGAGAAATATCTGGTTTCCTACCAGTATACCTCTCCTCTGGAGTCATTCCATGTATTGCTGCAGTGGGAGTCCTGTTCATTATGTAGACTGCTGTAGCAACTGCTTCAGCCCAATAAAAATCTGGCAAGTCTTTTTCATTGAGCATGGCACGAGATACCTCTCCAATATGCCTGTTTTTCCTTTCTGCAATTCCATTTTGTTGTGGGGTATAACTGCATGAATATTGCTGCTTTATGCCATGCTCCTGCAAGAACTTTGCAAACTCATTTGAGAGGTACTCTCCCCCTCCATCTGACCTTAGGCATTTTATCTGCAAGCCTGTTTCTTTTTCAACCATAGCTTTAAGAGTTTTGAAATGCCCAAAAACTTCACTTTTCTTTTTCATAAAATACACCCAAACTTTTCTGCTATAGTCATCAATAAAACTGACAAAATAATGACAGCCTCCAAGAGATGCAGCTTTAGTTGTCCACACATCAGAGTGAATTAATTCCAATGGCTTCTCACTCTCTTGAACATGTCTAGGAAATGGTTTCCTTGCCTGTTTTCCAAACTGACAGGCTTCACATACCTTATGCATTTCTGCAACCTTGAATTTGGGCAATCCTGCAACAATATTTTGGGCCTGCATTGATTTAAGTCGCTGTACATTAACATGACCAATGCGTTTATGCCAGATATCAATATCTGCAACTACACCGGTCCCATGTGCAAACATTGCTGCACTCAATTCAGACATGTCTGCATCCAATGTAAACATTCTGCCCTTCTTCTTTCCTTTTGCTATCAAGCGACCTTTATTTTTCATATCCTCAACAAAGCATCCATGAGGATTAAATCTGACCTGCAAGCCCTGTTCAACCATTTGACCAACTGAAACCAGATTCTTGGTGATATTCGGGACATGAAATACATCGGACAGGTATTTCTTTTTCCCACCCTGCATAGACAAGGGAAATTTTCCAATCTGCACAATAGGATGTGCAGTATCATCACCAGTCTCCACAAATCCTGGTTTTTCCATTTTCCTTGCATCCTCCATCCATTCTGCATGACCTGTCATGTGGTTTGATGCACCTGAGTCAACATACCATACATCATTGCTTTCTTCTGCACTTGTCATAGAATTGTTCATGTGCTGCACCATGAACAAATGCTCATTTCTGTCATCACCCTGTCTACTAGAAGATGCATAATTCCCTTGTTGCAGTTTTCCATTCATGATGTCATTTTGCTTTTTATAACAGTCTTTAGCCATATGACCCATTTTACCACAGTAGTAGCATTCAACATTACTGTTTGCATTTTGGCCTCTTTGCCATCCACCACGACCTCTTTGGCTCCCCCTGCCTCTAGAGTTACCACGTCCTCCTCCATAGGACTGGTTTTCTTGAGTTTGCTGCATATTCTGATTTCTGCCACGGCCTCCAAATCGGCCTCCTCTACCTCTGCCTCTACCTCTTCCAGCATTTGAGTAGAAGACAGCTTCTTTTGAAGTTCCTCCTGAAGAAGATGCACCACCATTTCTCTGTTCCTCAGAAATTAGAAGAGCAATCAACTCCTCAAAATTAGGAAATCTTTCACGAACTGAAATGGATGTCCGAAACTGTGCATAATCCTTTCCTAGACCATTCAAGGTCACGGAAACTAAATCATCATCTTCCACTGGCGACCCAATGGAAGCAAGTGCATCTGCAATCTTCTTCACCTTCATGTGGTAGTCGTTGATGCTCATACTTTCTCTTTGCACATTATGCAACTCTTGCTTGAGCTGCATTTTCCTGGCTTGCGTATTTGTGCTATACATTTTTGACAAAGTATCCCATGCCTCCTTTGGCGTACTTGCATCCTGAATATGCACAATCATAGAGTCTGAAATACTGATAGACAGCCAATACATAACTTTCCTGGCTCTCTCATGCCATGTTTTAAATGCTTGCATTTGTTGTTGATTGGGAACATCAGGAAGAACTGGTTCTTCTTCATTTCCTGCAACAAATTCCCAATATCCTTTTCCCATAAGGAAATTCGTCATTCTAAACTTCCATGCCTGGAAGTTGTTCTTGTCAAGCTTTTCAGTGACAATCTGTGAAAGAGAATCAGACGCCATTACAGAATACTGCAAGAAATTCTGTCACTGCAAAAAACACAGCTTCACCCTCACAAGGGCAAATCTGCAAAACTGGCGAAAGTGGTATTTGACCACACAGTCACTTCCTAGTGACGATTTTGCATAAACAGGAACCAAGGATGATTCTGAAACTCCCAATGTCTCTGCGCACAAGCATACGATGCAATTTCTACAGTAACTTTTCACCGACCTGTAGAACAGTGGTCGCACAGCATAAAACTGAGCCTTTTCTTGAGTGCGTGCAGAAAACTTCCGTCTGCAAAACAGGCCCCGAAATGGCCTCAAATCAAAAAAACAAGGTCGCCGAGGGCTAAAGCCGTCTCCCGCAGCATATACTGCCCTCTTGCTTCACCGCGAAGGGCGTCTCAACCTGAGACAATGCACTCCTGCAATTTCCAGCTGTGCTACCTGCAGAGATCTGCTCCCAAAACAGGAAATGAAAGCAACACTGCTCCTCTTACCAGACCACCGCGAGCTTGGCTTGCTTTCTTGAGCTCCTTACCACGAACAAGGCTCTGATACCATGTCAAGATTGTGGGAGAGAAGGAAGGAGTCTCGCTTGAAGCTTTCTTGCTTGCACAATGGGGGAAGACACACAAGGGTGGAGGCTGAAAACAGTTTTTCTCTTCTTAGTTGTGTAAGCCAAAAGAACTCGAGTACAAAGAAATAGAAGAACCCTATATATGGGTCTCAAACCAAACTCAACTAACTAAGGTGGCATACTAACTGAGCCACGAACTAGAGTAGATAAGGATAGCTATCATGTAGCTATTATTCATGGGCGGTGTACCAACCGCGTCTGCAACTGACAAGTCGGTGACATAAATATACAACGGTCACCCTGGCGTATCACGAGTGGAGCTCGATATCTCAACAAATGTGATTCTATCCCTCAATACACATAAAGATTTTGGATCACTCTCTTGCAGCTCCAAATAGTGGAGCCAATGGCCGAGTCTACCTTCAAGAGAAAGTATATGTCCGGATTAATTCCATCTATCCAAGCCGAAGTCAACATGTTCAAGCCCAATAATCTAGACGAAGCCATATCCCTACCTTACAACGCTGAAAAGAAGCAACCTAAAGATCGAAGGCAATTTTCGGCATTCAATGGTAACAACATGGGTAACAACTTTCATTTTAATTCTTTCCGTAACTTCAATTCTCAATATGGAAAGAATCGTTTTAACCGATGGCCATGGATGCGAAATGTTCTTAATAATCATGGTCAATCAATTTCCAATTCTAAACCTCCCAATCTACCTTCAAATTTGCATAAATCTGGTGAACCTAAAAATGTTCCCAAGTGTCTCCAGTGCCATTTCCAAAAATGTAATTTATTATAATTGTAAGCGTCCTAGTCATATTGCAAGTCGTTGTCCCATGGGCAACACCCATGATTGGAAGAAACCCATGGTGCATCTAAATTTTCTTGGAGCTGAAGAATCCAATGAAGACCTTGAAGTAATGCTCAACTTCGATGAGACTACACTTATGGGCAAAAATTCTAACAAACCTGAAGACCTTGCTGGTAAAATTTCTATGCATGCCTTATTAAAGATGCGATGTACAATCAATAATAATGATAAGACTGTTTTGCATGACGATGGTAGTACTCATGATTTTTTTTCAGAAAAAGTAGTTAGCAAATTACAACTTAAAACTATTCCATCTGCCTATAAAATTAAGGTTGCATTTCTAGGACAACGATATAATGGTACTAAAGAACTTCATAATTTAGAAATTTGTATTGGATCTTATAAGGAAAAGTGAAAATTTTTAGTAACACCTTTGCAATCTGCTGAGGTAATTCTAGGAATGCCAGGCGTCACCAATTCAACTCCAATATAGATTACAACACACACTCAATGCACATTGAGCACAAAGGTAAACAAATTTTACTTGAAGGGTTAACAAAAATCGAATTATTTCCAATTATTAGTCATACACAGGCAAAGTGAGCTTTGCGTATACAATCTAAAGCTTTCTTAGTATGGATTAATGAAGTTGATGTTACAAAAACTGAACTAACTCCAAAGCAATAGCATTTTATTGCTAATTTTTCTGATTGTTTTTCTAATGATTTACCTTTACAACTTCCTCCATCACGACCTGAAGACCACCAAATTGATTTACTTCCTAGTAGTCAACGACCTTGCAAAGCTCCTTATCGCCATAACCAATTAGAATAGAAAGAGATTCAGAAGCAAATTGAAGAACTTCTTAGTAGAAAATTAATTCGTCCAAGTAGTTCGCCTTTTGGAGCTCCTGTATTATTAGTTAAAAAGAAAAATCAAACTTACCACATGTGTATAGATTATAGAGCACTTAAATAAAATAACAGTTAAAAATAGATATCCAATACCTAGAGTAGACGACCTTCTAGATAAATTACAAGGAGCAACAGTGTTTAGTAAAATTGATTTAAAATCAGGATATCACCAAGTTCATATATGTCTACTCTTGACATTTTTAAGACAGATTTTCGTACACAATTTGGACATCATGAATTCTTAGTAATGCCCTTTGGACTTACCAATGCACCAGCTACATTTGGTAGAATGATGAATAGAATATTTTTGCATTTTCAGCATTGTGTAATAGTCTTTTTCGATGACATTCTTGTTTTCAGCAAAACTGAAAAAAGAACACGAATAACATTTATCTTTAGTGTTTAGTTTATTAAAACAAAACCATCTATATGCTAATCTTGACAAAAGTTCTTTCTTTTAATCTGAAATAGAATATTTAGGTCATATCGTGTCTACCAAAGGCATACACGTAGATCTACGTGAAATTGAAGCAATTAAGTCTTGGCCAACACCTGAAAATGTACATGAAGTTCATTCATTTCTAGGACTAGCTAGCTTTTATAAAAAATTTGCTAGAAATTTTTCATAGCTTGCTTTACCGTTAACTCTTTTGTTAAAGAAAGGTCTTGTTTATCGTTGGGGCGACAGCCAACAACAATCGTTTGAAATACTTAAGCATGCACTCACACGCACCAGATTTGCAGTTACCTGATTTCAATCGACCATTCTTTCTTGTGGTTACTGATGCAAGTGGTTTTGGCATCGGTGCAGTATTGATGCAAGACAATCACCCTATAGCATACTCTAGTTGTAAATTGAAACCTTCTGAAGTTAAATATAGTACATATGACAAAGAATTATTAGCCGTAGTTCATGCATTGCGCATATGGAAGCACTATTTAATGGTTTCATAGTTTATGATTAAAATCGATCAGCAGAATATTAAACATTTATTGTTACAACCACAAATATCTGATAGACACATACAGTGGGGGCATCATTTATTCAATTCTTTCATCCACTCATTCAATATCAACCAGGTAAGGAAAATGTAGTAGCCGATGCACTTAGCCATAAGCCATCATTATACAATATTTCTGTCATTTCTACTTCTTTGATAGACACAATGAAAAATACTTATCTTCAAGATCCCGATTTTCATGATGTTTGGGTAAATTTATCTAACAATCAATGGATCCCTACTAATAACTTTTCTGTTTCCGATGGTTTTCTGTTTATGAAAAAAGGTTATGTATTACTAATCCTTTTCGTCATTTCATTATGCAAGAAGTACACAGCCTCCTTATATGGGACATCGTGGTATTATCTCCACACTTAGAAATTTACACGAAGATTTTTTCTAGCCAAATATGCAACGTGATGTCTCTAATTTTGTTTTTGAATGCATTTTATGTCAACGCATAAAAAGACATCATGGTAAGTCATATGGTTTATTACTTCCATTACCTATCCCTAATTCACCTTGGGAGCAGATTTCTATGGACTTCATTATAGGTTTACTACAAACTTCTTCACAAAATAATATGATATGGACCATAGTTGATAGATTTAGTAAACAAGCTTACTTCATTTCTTGTAAAAAGACCTTAAGTGCTGCATAAGCCGCTAACTTATTTCTCAAGCATATTTTTGTGCACCATGGATTGCCGAAAATTATTGTGTCCGATCGAGATCCTCGATTCTGTAATACTTTTTGGATTACATTGTTTACATATTAGGAACTAAGATTGATTTTAGCTCTGCATTTCTTCCAGAGACTAACAATGAAATAGAGGCCACAAAGAGCAAAATTTTGGATTTAATCCATGCTTAAACAATTTCTTCTCCAGCCACATGGGATAATCATTTGCACCTTCTACAGTTTTCTTACAATAATACCACTCACACTGCTACACAAAAGGCACCTTTTGAAATTGTTTATGGTCATAAATTGCCAACTCCCACATTTCGTCTAACATAGAAAATACCTTCTGTTGATGATTGGATTCAAAATCATTCAAGTATTTATGAGCAAGTTAAACAAATGCTAGCAAAGGCCCAACAATCATATTTGAAACAAGTGAATAAAAAGAGGCAAGCCATGATTTATAAAGAAGGAGATTATGTTTGGTTACGTGCTGAAAAACATAGACTCCATAGTGTAGAAAAGAACCCGAATGTAAAATTAGCTCCTCGTTTCTATGGACCTTTTAAAATTCTCCATTGTATTAATCCTAATACTTACAAATTAGAGTTACCTCATCATTGGAAAATCCATGACACTTTTCACGTTAGTCTTTTACGTCCCTTCAAAGGTTCTCTTCCTATTCACCCTGTTTATGTCTCACCACCCTTGATAGCAGATGACCATGAAATCCTAATCCCTAAAACAATTATTGATGTTGACTATATGACCACTAAAATTGGTAATACTTATCCTCGTTGTCTTGTCAAATTCCACAATCACCCTATTGAGGAAGCTCAATGGATGCATGCTCGTGATTTGCAACCTTTTTCCAATTTATTGTCTCCACATTCAGCCAATAGCAATTGAGGACAATTGCTATCCCACCCCGAGGGTATGTTGCTAGGTGGCACCTAGCACTTACGCAAAGGGATGAGCACCTTAAATGGTTCTCCTTTGTGTGTATGTTAGCAGGATGAGTGCGTTAAATGGTTCTCTGTCAATGCGGGGCACGTTCCTAAGAATTGTCTTAGGCGGAAGGTCGATGGGGACGCTTATCCTTTCCAGGCGTCGATGCAAGTGTGAACGTGGGTGATACCATTTTATCCACACGAGTATTAACGTCTTCGTGAATTAATTATTATATGGATTTCCAAATTAATTGATTTATGTGGCTAGCTACAATTATTCAGTTGGTTATTATTCTAACATGATTTTTTGAATTTTTGGCAGCTGATGTGTAGAGCAAGGTGAATTGGAAAGGTGTGCTATGCGCAAGCATTTTAAAGATTATCTCCTCAAGAATTTATTTGGCAATTATTAGATTATTGTATTAGATGCACTGCTATTTCTTATAAAGCCTGCGCATAGCTTCTATATAAATATTTATTAGCAAAATAGATGTTTAGAAGATATGTGCAATAAAATATTAATGGTTTTCGAGAGTTGTGGGATGCACAACTGCTAGCATCCATTAATTCAGATTACTCTATCTCTTTTCCAGTACACTCAAACTCTTTATGCAAAGAGTGATTGTAAAGGGCCTAAATCTTGGGCAAAGAAGATTTCATAATATTATTATAAATACGGCATGAAGGGAGCTGCCCACTTGATGTCGGGGGGGAGATTGTACCCAATCTTGTGTCACTTTATCTTACTTTACCCTCTCTTTTAGTCTATTTTTTATTTCTCATGAGTCATACGCAATTTTATGAGGAAAAGAGAGAAACAGGGAGCTTCTTCCATTCGCTACGTGCAAACCACGTATCAATTGCTCGCAACAATTACTTCCACCAAAGATGCACTTCTCTTGTTAAGTTTAGCTTGGCCAACATGGCTTGATTAGGGGTACTCATTCTTGCAGCTCAAAAATAGTCTATCATAGACTCAATCCAGACTTCAACATCTATTTCCACATCTTTCCTTTTCACATTGAATTCTAGAGATTTCTTGAGAAGGGATTTCTTCTTGTAGTTTGATAGGAGTGGAATGTCTTGGGATTGAAAATATACAAGAACTAGTTTAACATGCATATACAGAGCATTCCCATTTTCCAACTTAAGATTTTTTGTTAGAACTATAATATTTTTTTACACATGTTGAAGAGAAATAAAACATGTTTTATTCACCTTATTTGTTAGCAGTGCAAGGCATTACATCATGAATAAGGTTCTACTATAAGATTCACGTATGGAACTCAGATACATCAATAGTACTATAAGATGGGGGTTCGACAAAGACATCTAGGATTCTATACTTGGAGGGAAGGTTGAGACAATCTTTTTTACATTAATTATTTAAGCAAGATTGGCCTAAAACAACAATTGTATCAACTAAGTTTACTTTTTTTACTTCATCATAGATGTAACAATTTAGATGGACTTACCATCCATTGTAATATTTTAAGGTTGGTTTGGATGTTCGAAAGATGATTGGCATCAACGAAGCAATAGAATCCATTTCACATCCATTATCTTTCCCGATATACAATGACAAAGGTTTGTAAAGTTGGTCTAGTATATGCATGAACTAATCTCTCCATCCAAAATTGAAGGAGTGCATAATTGATGTGAACATGGATCAAAATACCAAAAAACCGTTCCAATCTTAATCATTCTAGAAAAAATTCATTGGATATTAGTGGTAGAATAAATCATAAGAACTTCTTCTTAATTTGGTTCTTATCTGGCCTTAATAATTTGCATAGAATATTTAATGTTACGCTTAGAAGTGTATTACTCCCTATTTAGGCCTCAATCCTCCTTTGGATACTCGCCTGGAAGCCATGCATCCCAAAAACCTACAAGATGCATTGATAAGAGTAAAGGTGCTTAGTCTTCAAGCACAATCAAGGAACATAAGATATTTTGATCAAGGGGATAGGACCGCATTCCTTCATAAAGAGAGTGAAAGGATAACAACAATCTGATGTAAGGAAGAAGGCAAGAGTTAATACAAGTGGGATCTTCATCCACATGAATCAAAACAATGGCGCTCAAAGATGTTCCCATTGCAACAAGATGGGCCACTACAAAAGATAGTGCCCTAAACTAAGCCAACAACCTCGATAAGGATAGTTTTGTGGCAAAAATAGAGGGGTGAGAGGAAGAGGAAGAGTTGCCACAATAACTACCATAGGAGATGAAGAAAAAGAGCCCTCAATGGAGAGATTGAAATGGAGAGAGGGATGATTCACACCACTCTTGATAAGAAGGAACCAAATCATTAGTTGTTGGTGATTTAGACACTAGAAAACTACCACGATATCCCCTTCCAAGTCTCGATAAATTGAGAAAGTACTCATTTCTCCTTTATTTCTCCAAAGTGTGTACAAAAATTAAGGATAGAGATTACATAAGCATCTCAACTCTTGGTAGAACTAGCTAATGGAAAGGAAATTGTGTCATCATACCAAACTAAAAATATAGTGTTTGATGTAGGCAATGAGCCTACAAACATAAGATTTCATGTCTTGAATCTAGGTACTTATGAGTGCCTTCTCAAAATGAATTGGCTAATTCACAATGTGAGAGCTCGATTTTGAGGGTCATTTTTTAAGTTCAAAAGTGG
This sequence comes from Lygodium microphyllum, assembly GCF_053477565.2. Lineage (NCBI taxonomy): Eukaryota > Viridiplantae > Streptophyta > Polypodiopsida > Schizaeales > Lygodiaceae > Lygodium > Lygodium microphyllum. The sequence continues at coordinate 63,026,504 of NC_141155.1, forward strand.
CCTAGGCGACATAAAAGAGAAAATTTTCATGGAAAATGAAATGAGTGTGGATCAATGATCTGGAGTTTACTTAGATAGATTTCAATGCCAAGAACACCCAACACAAGTCTATGTTTATCGATTGGAGTCCATTTGACCCCCCATTTAATCCCTGCAAGGTTTTGCATTATAAAGCGGCTACTAGATCTAGGAGCTAAAAAGTGCATGACAAAGGCCAAGTTGATAGATTTTGATGCTATGAAGCCAGGTGTCTAGTCCGTTCGTGATTCTAAGCTCGTTTGGCCCTGCGTCTAGGCCGAAACCACTTTCGGATAGTGTGAAAATGCAAAAAGTGAACCAGTTAACTTCTAAAGTTAAGAATCAACCTAAGGGTTTTATTATAAAAAATATTTCTTTAGCATGGAGGAGGGAGGGAGGCACAATTTTTTTTACACCCCCTCGATTTGGATGATTCTGGCTTACCAGGCCAATTGATCAGAGTTGGAAGGCATATCCTTTATCTACACATTGAGGGCTTCAATCTAGTTGTATGCACACACAATATGATGTGAGAAATAAAATTCTCTTATTTCATTCTTTCTCTATCCTCTTAAAGGTGGTTCATGTGTAAGTAAATGGGAAGAGATTGGAATGAAGACCGATTTTCTAGCTTGCATCAGATTGTGACAGAATCATGTGGATGCTGAGGAATGATGGCCAACATGGTTTGAGGATCAATGGTGGATTTGGTGGCTACCTATAAATGTAAATATTAATTTCTAAAACCTGAGAAAAGGTGGTAAGCTCTTTTTCAATGGAAATTTAAATCTTCTTTGACAATTTATGATGCAATTCTCATTCGTGCAAAAAAAAAAAGTTTGTGTGTTATAAAATTTAGAATTTGTACTTGTAATCACGAGTTATTAATTTTTGAAAACTTGAAAAGTGTATTTTTAAATAAAAATGATATTTTTTGTTATTTTGGGCAATCAAATTGTAAGAAGCTGGGAATACTTAGAATGCTAATAATATGCCATGTCACATTGACACTGGTATATAAGGAGAGAAGTTGTAATTTTTCACATCTTTTGACATATCAATACATTTACAAACTTTCTCTCCTTTCTTGCTCCAAGCTTCCATGGCTTCTTCATCTTTCTTGTCTTTCTCTCTCCAATTCTAGTCTTTCTCTCTCCTCATCACTCTATTTCTCTCTCTTCCTGCAGTCTTTCTCTCTCCTCTGCAATCTTTCTCTCTCCTCTTTCTCTCTCCCTAGTTCTCTCTCTGACAAGTGGTATCAGAGCTTCAGTCTTTGATCCATTATTTTCTTCCATTTTCACTCCTATTTTCCTATTTCAAAACCAATTTCAGACAAAAATGGTACAAGACAGTGACTAGTGGAGTGTTGCAGGACAACTACAGTTAGCAATGACTACATCTGGGGATATCCAAGGTCAGATATGGCGGGTAAAGGCTTAAATGGCTGGACGTCATCAAATTTTATGCAAAAATGGAGGTAACTAGGGTAAAGGATGGTTAACCGGGCTTAGTTTGAGAACAAACTGTGGTTACTTTGAAAAGAGGGGTTTCTCTTTTCCCTTTCCTGGAGTTTCCTGCAGGTTTCATGGAAGTTCAGCCTTGAAGATCAGCTCATATCTCTCTTATCCCTGAGTTTCTTGGTCAAGTACCACATGGAAATGATTCCTCAGTTCAAGACCTTCAGAATGAGCATATGGTTACTCAAGCTTTTCACTGCCATGGAGCCAGAAGCAGCCCCGAAAATTGCGGCGCAATTTTCGGGCTGATTCCAGCCCTGCCCTGCTTCAAACTTGCTTCTCCTCAGCTCTGGCAATCCTCTTGATCCATTTCAAACATAAATCCTCAGCAATGGTGAGATTCTCAGCCACATTCATGGATTCCTCAGCTCTCTTGAACCCTAGGTGAACAGTCCATGGGCAGCCATGAAAGCTTCAGCCCAAGCTTCCATTTCTTGACAATTTCTTGAAGATTCTTCATCCTTTGGGCCCGTGGAATCATTTCAGCAAGGATTATTCAACAAATTGCAAGGATTAAGCACGGGATGGCTAAAGATTGAAGATCAAGAGCTTCTATGGAGCAAAAATTTGGGGGAAACGGGTTTAATGCTTTAATTTCAAGCATTTGAAGCTTCAAGATTGGTCTCAACCATCAGATAAGCAAGCCTTATGGATTATTTTGCTAACATTGGACAACTGGGAGCCCTATCAAGCATTTGGCAAGTTATTTTCAGCCATGTCAAGGTATTTCTCTTCAATTTTTAATCTTTCTCATTAATCCAATTGTTGAGCTTAAGCCATTTGACTGAGAGATTAAAGAATTGAACATTTTCATCAAATTCTCAGCCAACCTTTGCTTGAATTCATCTATTCAAGAATGCAATGCTTGCCTAATGCATATTAGCTTCAATCAGTGAATGAAAGGCCTCAATCTGAGATTTCAGCATAACATTTGAATCTTATTGACTGAATACATTGATTGATTCCTTTGTTTACTCTAATCCAATTTATTGGTTGATTCTCTTTTGCCTAAATTGGAAAATTGTAAAAGGGTAAGTACTAGCAATCAGTGAGTCACTGAATTGCATAGGTAAAACCCTTCTCCCATCTCAAGTTTTCTTATCTCAATCAATTGCATCTCATGAAAGGCTGAATGATATTTTTCAATTGCATATCATGCTGATTGCTTAGCACACTAGCCTCTGCCATGTTGATATTCCCACCGAGGAAAAAGGTGGATGCCGGGGGAGATAGTGGGACAAAAGAGAGGTGACCCTCCCTCACTATCGAAGATCCCGAAGGGGTGCAACCAACCGACCCGGGGGGGACTTTGCCCACCTCCCGCTGATTCGGAGCCCCTGTAGGGAGCCCATCCTACCGTTTTATCCCTCACACAGGTACATCGAGTGGAGAATTGAAGATTGAAGACTCCAACGACTCAAGTACCTACTGGATTAAAACAGGGTAAAACAGGGCATTTTCAGGTTACCCACAGGGTATTTACAGGTGGATACAGGTACACCCTTTGATACTGAAGCACAGGTGCAGGTACTACAGGGTACCCACAGGTCCTATATACCCCTTTGCAGGGTTTGGTAGCCATTTGAGGTTACTTTCTTGCATTACAGGGTCAAAACAGGGCACTTACAGGTCTAAACAGGGTGCAGGACTGGACAGTTCAGACTCTGAAATTTAGTTACAGAATTTTCTGTCCTAAAATTGTTATAGCATGCTATAGCTGATCTCGAAGAGGGCATTGTAAGCTTCGATTCGCACAAAAAAGTTTTGCAATCGGAGTTTTCTAGCCAAAGTTATAGCCATTTTACTGATAGGGGGTACTGCAGGACTGCACTAGTATGGCAGGACATAAAGGCAAAAATAAGGTCCAGGAGGACTATGCACAGCAAATCAGGGATTCCATGATGGAAAGCACACTTCAAGAGAACCTTGAAGAGCCTCAACAAGGAGAGATTAGTATACTCAATGACACTTTGTGTGCCCATGAACTAAGACATAAGGAACGTCATGAGACTATTTTGTCAGCAATGAAGCATATGATTTTATCATTTGATCAAACGAAGTCTACTGTTGAGAAGATGATGGAATCAACTAACCGAACCAATGCTTCCATTGATAAGTTGGTAGAATCTAATGCTCAACTTATGGCACAATTTTCTCAACTCATGCAGTCACAAAAGGGATCAAAAGAAGCAAATGAGAAGGCTTGTTCAAACAGTGACCCTTTAGTCCCATCCAACCAAAATGGTCATGGAGATGGAACCATTGGAAGAAGAGGTATTCCAAATAGTCAGTATGAAGTGGGAGAAGCTTCACAAAGGCATGATGACTATTTGGGCAGCTTGAACGGAGCCAATACTCAAGCTTTTGGATTGCATACTCAGCATTCTAGGGGTGCTTTACCAACAGGAAGATTACATGGTAATTCTAAGCCACCTATTGGAAGATATCAGTCTCAATTTGGAGGTTCTGTACTTAGAAATCCTGATCAGCCAGTTTTGGGACAGCAACCCTTTCATGATAGAGAATTCAAGGACAAAATTGTTTTATCCAAATTCAATGGCCAGTCTTCTTCACCATCAGAATTAGAGGAATGGACCTCTAAGATGGAGTCCTATTTTGACATATTTCCTAAAACTGATGATATGAAGATACACTTTGCCTCCTTACACTTAGAAGGATTTGCCCACACTTGGTGGAGGTATATCAAGAAAGAGAATGTACTTATTGAGAATTGGAAAGCTTTCAAGGCACTTATGGCTGAAGTCTTTGTTTCACCTCTTGAAAAAGAGAAGTTAGAACAAAGATGGTATGGTTTGGAACAAAGGGGCCTAAGTGTAAGAGAATATACAAACCAATTCCTCAACTTGACCATGTATGTGGAAAACATCAGTGATGAGGCCAAGTTACACAAGTTTATGTATGGTTTAGAACCATCCTTGTCAGCTGATGTTATGGCGCAGAATCCTACTTCACTTTTCAAGGCTATTGAGCTTGCAGAGCGCTATGGAAGGAAGTATAAGAAAGAATCTTCATTTCAGCCAAGTTATGGATAGCCAAGGACTGTTTTAAAGCAAGGGCAAGTTGGTAACAATTATGGCAGCAATCATATGCCTAGTGGGAGCTTACGGATACCAACTTATCCTCCATTTAATGCTTCTAGGCTTCAAAGCAATTTCAGGACAGCAAACAGTCCAAAGGTTGAATTTAAACAAGGTGACAATAAGCCTAAGTCTACTTCCAATACAAATTCCAAAAATATTCCCATGGATCTTTACAAGGAAAGAAAGGAAAAAGGCTTATGCTTCAAGTGTGGAGAAAAGTATACTCCTGACCATGCTTCAAAGTGTGTATACAAAAATGCCAAGCCAAAAATTCAGAGTATGCTAGTTCTTGAGGACCTTGAAAATGACATAGATGAAGTTAATGCAGTCACAATCAATGCTGAAAATGAAGATTTCGAGGATGATGGTGGACAGGAGTACTTCTATGATCCATCTGACTCTTTTCCTTTTGATCCAGGCGGTGATATCCCATTTGATCCTGGTGGATTTTGTAATGAGTTGCCTGCTGCCACTAATTGTTCTATCTCTATGGATGCTTGGACGGGATCTAAGAGCCCCAATACACTTCGTATGAAGGGAAGCATATGTGGAAAGCCAGTGTTCATCTTGATAGATAGTGGTAGTACTCACAGTTTTGTAAATAAATCTATTATGTACAAGTTGAATTGTGTTCCCACCGACTTACAGCAGCCTATTCGAGTACAAGTGGCTAATGGTGAAAAGGAAACCAGTACGCAGATTTGCCCACAGGTTTCTTTGGATGGCTGAAAATTTTGAAGTCAAAGTAAACCTGATCACTTTGGAAATGGGGCCCATAGATATTGTACTTGGTTGTGATTGGTTGATGACCTTAGGCAGGATTACTATGGTTTTGTCACAGTTATATATGGAGTTTTTCTCCAATGGACAGCTCATCCGTTTACAGGGGATCCCTAGTAGATCTGATTTTCAGCTTATCACCATTCAACAACTAAAGAAAGAGTACAAAAAGCGCTCACAGATATTTGTATTGCATTTGAACAAAGAAACACAGGATCAGCCCAATAATTCAGCAAACCATCCAGCCTTGACAGCTCTTCTTGAGGAGTATAGAGATTTATTTGAAGTACCTACTTCATTGCCTCCTAAGAGAGCGGTGGATCACCCCATTGATTTGGAACCCAACTCAAAGACAATCAATAAGCCACCTTACAGACTATCAAAATGTGAACGAGAGGAAGTAGCCAAGCAAATCAAAGAGCTTCTTGAAATGCGATTTATTGAACCCAGTTCTTCACCGTATGCATCCCCAGTCCTGTTAGTCAAAAAGAAAGATGGATCTTTCAGAATGTGCATTGACTATAGGGATCTCAATAAGATAACAGTGAAGAACAGGTATCCTATACCCAAGATAGATGATTTGCTTGATGAGCTTAAGGGGGCTCGATTCTTCATGAAGATTGATTTGAGATCAGGGTATCATCAGATTCGCATGAGAGAGGGTGATGAGGTCAAGACTGCTTTTAGCACTGATCGTGGGCTCTACCATTTCTTGGTGATGCCATTCGGCCTTACAAATGCTCCAGCTACCTTTCAAAGCCTGATGAATAAGATTCTACAACCTTTCCTCTTTCAGTCTGTCTTGGTGTTCTTTGACGACATTTTGATCTACAGCAAGGCTTTTCAGGATCATTTGTCACATATGAGGAAGGTTTTTGATGTGTTGAGACATCATAGGCTTTTTGCTAAGGAGAAGAAGTGTTCTTTCATGCAGACTGAAGTGGAATACTTGGGATATATAGTCAGTGAAAAAAGAATACAGGCTGATCCCAAGAAGGTGCAATGCATAAAAGATTGGCCAACGCCTACTACTACTACCTCTCTTAGAGGATTTCTTGGTCTATCTTCATTCTATCGTAGATTTATAAAGCATTATGCGGCAATTGCAGCCCCTTTAACTGACAGGTTGAAGAAAGAGGCTTTCTTTTGGGATGCTCTTGCGGATAGCAGCTTCAACCAGTTAAAGGAATTACTTACCTCTGCTCCTATTCTTGTATGCCCGGATTTCTCTAAAGAGTTTACTATACAGTGTGATGCTAGTGGCCGTGGCATTGGGGCTGTTTTGCTTCAGGAGCATGGAGTAATTGCATTTGAAAGCTGTAAGCTTACTGATAAGGAGATGGCCATGAATGTTTATGACCAGGAAATGTTGGTTATTCTGCATGCAATCAAGAAATGGCACCATTACTTATATGGCAGCCGATTCAGAGTACATAGTAGTGATCATCGCGTACTCAAGTATTTCCTTACTCAGTCAAATCTTACTCCAAAGCAACGACGATGGGCAGCAACATTACAAAATTATGACTTTGACATCACTCATACAAGGGGCAAAGATAACATAGTGGCTGATTCTCTCTCTCTATGTGGGCCTGCAAAGTATCAGCCATGACAGAATTACATAGTGATTGGATTGAAGAGCTACAAGAGGCATATCTCTTAGATGAGGAATTCAGCCAAATCTTTCAGAAATTACAGCAAGGTCTTATGGAAGAAAACTCACATTACCAGCTTAAAAATGGTCTTATTTGGTGGAAGGGCAAGATTGTTATTCCCTCTACTTCTTCTTTCAAGCGAAAAATTATGGAGGAGTTGCATTCTTCGCCTTTAGCTGGACACTTGGGAGTTTTCAAGACTTATGACAGGATCAGCAAGAGCTTTTATTGGAAAGGATTGTGGAAAGATGTCAAGGACTTCGTTATGAAGTGTATGCCTTGTCAGCAAAATAAGGATAGCACCCATAGGCCAGCAGGTTTATTGCAGCCATTGCCTATTCCTATAGGTAAATGGACTCATATTACTATGGACTTTATCACTGGCTTACCTACTACCAAGAAGGGGTGGAATAGTATTTATGTGGTGGTTGACAGACTCACCAAAGCAGCTCATTTTATCCCAACAAAAATTCAGTTTACTGCTTCTCAGGTGGCCAACCAGTTTATGGAGCATATTTTCAGATTACATGGATTACCACAGGTGATTGTCCATGATAGGGACTCAAAGTTTATGAGTAACTTTTGGCAAGCGGTATTTACATCTATGGGTACTAAGTTGGCTCCATCTACGGCTTATCATCCCCAAACTGATGGACAGACAGAGAGAGTTAATAAATGGTTGGAGACTTATCTTCGCCATTTTTGCTATGATGTCCAAACCTCATGGGATTCTTGGTTACACCTGGCTGAGTTTGCTTATAATAATTCCACTCATGCGAGCATAGGAGTTTCACCCTTTGAGGCTTTGTGTGGTTACAAGGTGCCCTTACCCACAGTTATTTTTAATGAAAAGATCAACCCTCATGGGAAGGAAGAGTTGGAAAGAATGTAGACCCTTCTTCAGCAATGCAAGGTGAATCTAAGGAAGGCTCAAGATCAGATGAAGATGTATGCTAATGAGAAGAGGAGGCCTTTAGAATTCCAGGAAGGAGAGCTGGTTTTGTTGAAGGTGCCCAAATCCAAGTATTCTACATTGAAAGATCGATCCAGTAATAAGCTTGCCCACAGATTCTATGGCCCTTACAGGATCCTTAAGCGGATTGGAGATTTGGCATACAGACTAGAGCTTCCCTCTTCTACAAAGATTCATAACATCTTCCATGTTAGTCAGCTCAAGCCCTATTATGGCGATCCAGTGGATTTAGTTGATGAGCTAGCACCTATTGATGAAGATGGTATCATTCAGTACATCCCAGAGGCTGTTATAGGTCAGCGTGAAAAGAAGCTTCGATCACGTTCTATTGTGGAATATTTGATTAAATGGAGAGGTTTACCCTCTGAAGAGGCTTCTTGGAGACCTGATTCAATATTGGATGAGTATCCATACTTGAAGGATACATTGGTGGCTGAAGCCTATTGCTTATGGAGCTAGTATTGGTGCAGACTGGTTCAGGACAGCACGCTGTTTTGGAACAGTTTTTGTCGTACTTCATTTTCAGAATTGAGGTATCTACATGAGCTTAAAGTACTCTTCAAGAGCTTCGTTTTGATATGTGGTACATCTCATTTGGACACTTCTATCAAAAGTTATGGCAGATTTGGTCCAGCAGGGACTGTTATTTCAGCAAGCTGTCTACTTTCTTCTAGAACTATTTGTTGAGGATTATATGGCTCCAATGGCTTCTAAAGTTCTTCAAATCATGTATATAGCAGGGTCCTCTTTCCGTTCTTCAAATTCAGCCCTTGTAATGATAATTCTTCACTCATTCCCCATTTGTAAAGCTGTAAAACAGAGTAGTACTCTGTTCTATCCATCTCTTCTTTAGTTCTTTCTAGGTTTTTAGGACAAAAACTTTTAGGAAGGGATGGATTGTAAGAAGCTGGGAATACTTAGAATGCTAATAATATGCCATGTCACATTGACACTGGTATATAAGGAGAGAAGTTGTAATTTTTCACATCTCTACATTTACAAACTTTCTCTCCCTTCTTGCTCCAAGCTTCCATGGCTTCTTCATCTTTCTTGTCTTTCTCTCTCCAATTCTAGTCTTTCTCTCTCCTTATCACTCTATTTCTCTCTCTTCCTGCAGTCTTTCTCTCTCCTCTTTCTCTCTCCCTAGTTCTCTCTCTGACACAAATTGTGTTCATGTGGGGTAAAATTGAATATTAAGATGGATTAGAGTGTGACTTATTTTATTGACTTAGAAAAATTAGAGAAATACATTAATTTAATTAAAATAAATAAAAATAAGAAAAATAATTTTATATGAGAAAAATAAGTTTTGTGTCAAAAATTTACAAAATTTTATAAATGTATTTGTGGATGTATGATGGGCCTAAGGCAGGATGTTTAGCCTTAGCTTACCCCCATTTCCATGTTATAGTGCATGATTTAGTGCTTTTTAAACAAAAAAATGACACGAAAACATTCTCTACATCTACCACTGCAAGCATAACATTAAATAGTAGTAGGGAGAGGAGGGGTCATGAGTATTGAATATAGGTTGAAATCTAATATTTTATCATGCACTTTACATAAAGGATGCATTTATTTTAAAAGTTACATAGTTTAGTAGCATGAGTATGCTCGGTGTTGTCCACTATGCAACAAAGTAAATACGCTAGTAGTATGAAAATCATGAAAAGAATTGGTTGTGTACACTCATATTGCTGATTTGATTAACTAAATTGTGTGTGCACTCATGGGCATTCACCTTTGCATTGCACTACATATACATATGGTATAAAAAAAACAAATCCTGGATGAAATGCACTAGATTGTCATAAGCATTGACCCATGTTGAGAGCATGAGAAGTCCCAAGATGTAGGTTAGTACATTTGTTTCTTTGGGGGACTGATTTAGTGAGGATTATACTTAATCTCATGGAACGATTTTTATAAAGAGAGGACTATGTGTCATATGTTCTATATATTTGAACAATGCATCTTGGGTTGGAACTAGGTCAAGATGAATATGAAGATCTAGAGGACCCAGTGTTGATCCCAAAGAAGAGAACTAAATTCCCTCCGGCTTATAGGGATCTGAGAATCCAATAAAGAATACTGGCCTAACACTTGCCTTGCAAGTGGGTTCAATGATATACATAGGATGCTCGTGTTTTTGAGTACTCTAAAGGGAGAGGTTAAGAAATGGTATTGGAGCCTCCCAAGAGAGTCAATTAAATAGTTTGAGGAATTATGTGAAATATTTTTAGATGAATATGAGAAAAAGATTCCCATGACTCACGTCTTGGGACAGCTTTTATAGATTCCAAAAGAGTCATATATCTCCATCAAAGAGTACACAAGAGCCTTTGATGACATCCTGAAGCTTTGGCCAAGGAAAGTCAATCAATTATCAGAACATGTGCTTACTGAACTCTTTGTGAGTGGCTTGGATATAAACAGGCAGTTCCAAATTAGGAGGAGAAACCCTAAGTCATTGAAGGAGGCAAAGGTTCAAGCAAATGATTATGAGAGATATATTAAGAGGTGTTGGGAGAGCTATTGGAGTTTTCCTGGCACTTGAAATTCATAAGGATTGGAAACATTTTTTGAACGTTAGTCATGCTGGAGGTGAAAATGGGAGGCATACTAGGGAGAATCCTAGCATTAATTATGACAATCTCAAGGCCTAGGAACCTTGGCATCCTAATGCAACCAATCATATGTTCCAAAGCCATGAACTAGATGGAAATTGGTGTAGACCTAATGAGGGAAGCAGAGTGGTTAAGCAATCCCTAGATGGCCTAAACAATATTATGTGAATGAGGTGAACCCTTGAAGCATAGCAAATGCATGCTATCGTGTGGAGGCCATCTCAACTATTGGGAATCCAAGTGATATGAAACCTAGGGTTTGAGATATTGTAGGTTCATTTAGGGTTGAATCTAGTAAAAGAATTCAATTTTGGGGAAGTGATAGGTAGCAAGTGAGTTGAGATAGATTGGTCATCATGAAAGAATATACAAATAGAAGAAGTGATGGCATCTATTCAAGCCATGCAATGATAAAAAGGAGATGGGTTTGGAGGCCCAAAATCTCTAAAAGTGTGGCTAGTAGATTAGATGAAAAGCGAAGAGTTCCAAGTGGACCTATCATGGTCAATTTCCAAGTGGATAAGGCTGGAGGTCATAATGATAAATCTAACAACGTGCACCAATCTGGGATGCATCTAGGTGATGGACCTATGATTGAAACCCTATCTAGTTTGGGTCATAACAATGAAATATGCGCTTATCCAAATAGGGAAGGTTTGAATAGCCTAAATCCATGGATATCTCTATAGTAGGAGGGGTCTATGGGAAGCTCAAATAGTCAATCTATTTGAATGGAAATCAAGGTGGGACACATGAGCCGAATGAGATCATCCATTTAGTTAATAGTGACCAAGAAAGGATAGCCCACATTGACATTACATCAGTGGAAAGGCTCTAAATGGTGAATATATAAGAGAACAAAATTAAACTTTGATATCATATTATAGTGAGCTAGCTTGCATATGGCATGAGCCTATCGCTTGCATTTTGTGGAATTTTAGCTAGTCTGATAGGGATGCAATGTATATGCCAAGAAAACCATGTGTTTGATGAATCAAAATAACCCATTTTCTTAGGGCCAAGAGGGCCATGTAAGTATTGATTTGGTACGGGTGCAGTTAATTTTTTCTTGTCTTGGTGTTGTACCATATAGGTTGAATGGAGAACCTAGAGTTAGCCTCTTACTGCACAAAAGCTTCTTGTGGCCAAGTCCAGGTGATATCCTTCCTTTATGAGTTCCTTCCCTTTATGCTGAATGGTTATGTGTATGTGGGGAATTTTATTTTGTTGCAAGTCAAGGCATGAATTCCCAACGTTTAGGTTATGTGTGTCTAGGGAGGTCTCAATAGTTGTCCGCCTCCCATAAAGGCATTTTCAGGCATTTAAAGAGTTGTTTCAAGAGTAGTCCTTAGTGAACTTATCTTGATAGCCTACTAGGAACTTGTGCCTAGGAGTTTCTATTAGTTGTGAGGCAAATAGAGAAGCCTGCCAATTTTTTTAAAAAGAGAAGAAACAACACATTTATCTAAAGACTATAGTATACAAAGGTGTGTAAAAAGGGGTTCTAACCCTTGAACTAGAATAATGAAAGAAGAAAAAAAATCAAAGAGCAGAAAAACATCACCTTCAAAGGCTTGGTAGGTTTTTGGTGACAACAAAAATAAATAAGGATGGTTGGAGTGAAAATAAAAGTGAGTGGAAGGGAAAAAGATGTAGTGTCGTCTTATGAGGGCTTGGTAGGTTCTTGGGTACTGAGTTCGAACCTAAGGCCAATGCCTTGTTTTCCCTGGGTCACAATACACTCAGCTCCCTCTTTTTTACATGCCTGAATATCAAGTCCTAAAGTCTGTAAAAAGTGATGAATCTAAAGTATTTGAAAATAAAAGATCATGCTATAGGAGTCCTCGCCTAGTACAAATTCCTAGTCTAGTTGTCCTAGGGTAAGTAGGTAATTTACACCACCACTTAGGATGACTTCTTTGATAGTTCTTTTTAGCATGTCTGTGTTGAAGAAATTGTTTAGTGACTAGATTTGGATCTCTATTAGGTTATACTTGGTCTATCCCTTGTGGATCTTCATGCCTTGATTTTTTCAGGGGTAGGGTGAGAGATCTTCTTGTGTTTTGTTGTTTTTTCTTCTTTGAAGTAATTTAATGATTTTTATGGTTGTTGTTTGTACAGATTAGTTCGTGGATTCAATGGGTTGATTAAACCTATCCTATGGTTTCCGATTTTGATGCCCAATTTTTTAGCGCAATAGTGGCCCGGGAGGCATAAAAGAGAAAATTTTCATGGAAAAAAAAATGATTGCGGATCGATGAGTTGGATTTTTCTTAGATGGATTTCAACACCAAGAAGCCAATGCAAGTCTTCATTGCTGAAGCATTTGGGGTTGAAAGTCTACCATGGGCGTTAGAGAGCATGTTTAGCTAACATGTACATGAAATATTCCCTTTCAGCATGAAAGAGAAATTACTTTCCATCAACTTTCAATTCGTTTAATGCTTCAAATATAACTTTATGCCATCTATTCCTCAGATCATGCAAGCTTGGCTGCCTTGATACCTATTCATATATATCCTCACTACCTAGTGGCAATGGCAAAGCAACTAGCTTAACTTGCTTATCAAATATCTTATATTTTCTTTCTACAATTGCATCAGCCCATTCTTTTATTTGTAACCCTTTATATTGAGTAAGTAGTGCTATAGCTTCATTTTACATCTTCAAAGAACATATTGAAAGTACCTATTTTCAATATACAATTTTTGAAATTTCAGCCATGGAGTTAACAAAATTTAGCCCCTCAAATAAGCTTGTAATGCAATCATTTGTAGCCAAGACCTCATGCCTTTTTAGCATTTTTTAATCCCTCTTAACATATTTCTTTTAATCCCCATTTGTGCTATCAAATCTCTTAAATAGCCCAAAACTACTTACTGTCCAACTATAAAAGCCATCACTAAAAAAACGTTTACCTTTACTAGGAAGTAAGAGTTTTCTGCAAGCAGGACTGCCATAGCTACATCAATTGGCCAACTAGCATTTTCATAAAGGCTTCTTGATATAACATTGATCTCAGACCCATGGTTTAGGAATGCAACACATGGAGTTTTCTACTCACCAATCTTTACTATAGTCTCCATCGTAGCTTTTGCCCAATGTGTACAAGAATAATGGTTGCTAGGAATAGAGAAAGCATCATCATCATCATGTGTTTCGTGTTGCATAACCTATCTTTGAGCAGTACTATTTATTAGGACATTTTCAACCAACATTTCCTCTTATTCAGCCCATTTACAGTTGTAGCCCACTTGAAAATATCAATGGGATTATTAGCAAACTCCACATGAATTCCTTGAGAATTCAAATTTTCATCAACCTACAACAAAGCTTGAGTAGTTTTCCCAATAAATTTTCATTTTCTCATAATGATGTCTATTTTATCATCAAATTCATGCTTGTCAATTCCACCAAAAACTTCACCAAGTGTAAACTCAACTCTACTATTTAAGTTTCTCTCCTCTAGCACTTTCTTTATATCTATGGTAGTGTCTATGCAAAACTATAATTTATAGCTAGGCTGCTTGCCTTTCTTTTTCTCATCTTGCCTCTTTTCCTATACTACATCTTCTATGACATGCTCGAGACTAGCTTTTTCATCAGCCTTCTGTTGCTCTAATTTACCTTGTGTCATCCATTTTGAAGTACATGTAGCCTCATCATCTCTTTGCCTCTTTTCCTCAACAGTAACATCAATATTGTGTACTTTAGCCAAGTATGAATATGTTGTAAAGGAATCCACTAGAGCATCCCAACCTATTCTATTTCGTATGTTTTTCCTAGCACAGATGATAGATTAGCCATAGATGTTTTTCACTTTTCTGTAGAATCCAGAGCTCATGACTATACATTAGATTTGGGAACAGCAACAACCTTGATAGGGACTAGTAATAGCACTAAGGACTAGTAATAGCACCATGCGTAATTAGAAATTATTTTCTTTTTGCCTATTGACCAACTTTGTCAACAGCATCTTGTACATCAGCCTAATTAGTTTTCAACATTAGGGGAGTTTTGAGGTCTCGAAAATGCATCGAGTTGGATACTGAGCATGAACCAACAAGGAAGAGAACAAAACCATTACCATTACTACAAAGTCTATGAAATATATACTTAGGTTTGAAGGAAAGAAGAATCTTGATCTTTGGTTAGATGGTAGGCTATATCCCAAAGATCCTAGCAAAAAAGCACTTCTCATTTCTATAATAGCTCTTCATTGTTGAGGTTCATTGGTGATGGTTATAATGGGTTTCTAGGTTACACACTTAACGTGGTTGCAAAAAAGGATGTCCTCAAATTGGAGAACCATCTTTTATCAAAACATAACAATGAGTTACTGCAGAAGCTAGAAAGCTATCAATAGAGGATTCATTTGTTGGAGAAACACATCAAATCTTATCAACAAAAGCAAACTATTATAGGACTTTGAAATCAACAAAAGGCTCCCAGAAATATTTAGAGTCATTTATAAAGGATCTCTCTTTGGATACTGAGTTAATGCAGAAGACACTAGATAATATTGGTATAAGTCGAGATGCTTATATACAACTTTTCTAGCTTTTAGAGTCAAATATGAAGCAAGGACAAGTAGATAATTGCATACTTCCAAGGCCATCTATGATTAGAACTATTAGATAGAGAGTGAATAACAAGGTAATGGAGATTTTGGGTGAGCCTTTCCATATCAAGGCTAGCTTCAAGAGCAAGAAAAAGAAAGTTGTATTCAATGAATTTAACAATATTTTCCTCGACTTGACCACCCTACAATGCTTAATGATTAGATTCTATGACTTGTCACTAGAAGAGGCACAAGGAATGGCTAGATTTGTGGTTAAACTTGATGAAAGTGAGATTCTAAAATGTAAAAAACTAGAGAGGGTCTCTATTACCTTGATGAATAGAGCACTTTCATTAGATCATTACAATCACTTGATGTCATTCAATGTTCAATCAGAGCACAACATCTGGTGGCTAGGAGCGTTCAAAGTAGATACATAGGATTTTGATATATTGTATTGGGTTTTTTTTCGAGCACCAATACCTGATATTGTTAAGAGACAACAAGCAGGACAAGAGCTACTTGTTGAAGGATTTGGAAACTATAAGATTGAGTGGCACATAGCTGGTGACTTAAAGACACTTAAATGTATGTACAATGTATCAAAGGAAGCCAACTCTAGATCTCCTTGCCTATATTACATGTCCCCAGCCAGAGAGTTGAACTCAAGAAATTGGAATAGAGCTTCCTCTAGGCACAACAAGGATCCACAGTTTAAGCCAGTCTAGATATTCCTTTAGCAAATGCCCATATATGTACACTTCATGCACTTTATAGGATAATTGAAAAGCTGGTTCATCTTTATATAAGATTTGCATGGAAGTTGAAGCCATTATCAGCTAGAACAGATGTTATAATAAAGATTGAAAAAGTTTTATCTACAATTGGTTTGCATGGTGGTAATGTTGTTATTGAACCATATCTTCAAAAGTCTAAGGATGGTAATTGTGTCCCCAAAATCCATCTATTGGTGGAGTGAAGGCTAGAAGGTTCCTAGACTTTCATGGGATACTTGTAAGATAAACTCTAGGAATGGTGTCTCAACTATTAGATACAATCAATGGAAGTGCCTATATAATGCAATTAAGCATCATGTCGATAATGGACAAGCTCGGAATAGAAAAGCCAATGTTTGGGAAACACTAGACAAAGTATTATTTTATTGTGATAAAATAGAGTGGAATGATGATGATCTCAAAGACTTCAAAAACCAATTGAACCTTTTTAAAAAGGCAATGAGAGAAGCTTGGGGTAATCAACATTTCACTCACTATATGGTAAGAAGTTTGCATATGTATGTCTCTTTATTGTCTGACTCATATAGGGTTTTCTAATTGAATTTCTTTATTTTTTAACTATGAAATATATTTTATACAACCATGCTCCATATTTTATTAAGAAATATGGAACTCTATCTATTTTGTCAACCCAAGGTATTGAAAAATCACATTATCAAGCAAGAACAAAATACTTTAGACACACAAGACATTGAGGTGGAAGATACAAAGAAAAAAGTTTATTAGAAGTCTTTCAATGGTTCTACAGAAAAATTTGGCACAAATTCAAGCTCAAAGACACAATCGCATCATGTAATGCATCATCTTTGGCAAGGACCATATCCATTATTATCCAAATAAGAAAAGAGGGATATTTAAACTCTTGTGCAAAGCAAAGATATTCTGAATGGCTACAAACTAGACAAAAAGATGGAAAAATATGGGTTTCAAGAAACCCTTAACATCTTTTAGTCTAACTCTATTGCAGAAGAGTCTTTAGTTTCAGGGAATTCACTAGGTCCTCTAAGGGAATCTTTTGTTTCATCCCACTTGATGAGACCTCTTAGACTGTATTTCAAGAACTCTTGTTTCCTATAGCCTGGAAGGACCTTCAAATTCTTGGCATCTTTTATATGGGACAGCAAATAAGAGGCAAGAACTCCAAAGTATCCTACCCTAGATCCACTATATCCAAGCATGAAGCCAAAAACTCTTACAGCTTCTTCCTTCTTCACCAAAATTATCTTGTATGAACCTCTATTGAAAGCTTGGGATCCAGTCACCTTGGAGATAGCTTTCAAAGCCATTATTGGTAAGCTTGGAGAGCTTGACAACTTGCTATGATAAGTTGAAACTACTTGATTATTTATGATTCCAATATAATGACCAAGGCCTTGAATTTTGCCAAAGCTTCAATGGCCTTGAGCCCTTGGCTCTTCTAAGAAAGTTGTTTGCATCTTCAATTTCTATCTACACAATAAACCACAATAGTATAAGATGTCAGTAGATAAATATCCAAAAATATTTGTGTATAATGCATAACATACTCTAATATAAATCACAATGAATATCTTAGAATTATCTTTCATACCTTAGGGTTTTCATCTTCTTCAAGAAGACTATCATCATATAGATTTATTGAACTTTTTGGTTTCTCCTCTAATGGAGACTTCAGTTTCTCTTCATACCCCATGTTATCAATGGCAAGTCTCTGTTGAATTTATACGTACTCTTCTTCTGTAGGTATCCCCCCCTTTTCATATTCCACGATCTTATTAATACATGAATGCAATGCTACAGAACTGTCTTGAAAATTCTTTCCCTCAACATCAAGAGTTGCTACCAATTCCTCTTCATAAGCTATAAAATTCTTATCATTTTGACCCATGTAGCAAGGATTTCCAAATAGTAATCTTCTCTAAGATAAAAAAGGTATTGAATATCATTTAGCAATACATATCTCTTTTTGTTGATGAGGTATGTGGGAAATGTTGGGACACATTCAAGAGGACCTATTTCAATCTCTACACTAAAGTCTATCTCCTTTTCTTTCACTTTTGTAATGTTCTCACTTTTAAACAAAGCAATATCAAATCCCTGCACTAACTAGTTCTCAATATCCTCCTAAAACATTTTACCATTCTCTTCAACTTCTTTATCTTTGCATGCAATATCCTCCATCTTCTTCTCTTGTATTGTATCTGAAGAAAAACTATCCATATATTGAAGATATACAAGAAATCCAACATCCTTCTATACAAGAAGACATTGTTGCTGATTTTGATGAAAGGGCAATCTGCTTTCCACTTCTTGAATTCTTCATCAATAAGCCTAAACCTTGTTTGCAAAGTTGTTCTAGCAGCATTAGAAGCTTCCATTACATCGCTATAATGGACAAATCCCTCAATTTCTAGGCCTTCCACATGTCTTTCATAAAACACCTTAAAATCATTCAGTTTATGTTCAAGATCCTTCAAAAGCTCTTGCAAATCAAAGGGAACATTGAGCATATCTCTAATGTAAATAAATCTAGATTAGTTTCTAGTTGCATGAAGAAAATGAAATAGCTTTTCATCACAGGTGACCTCTAGATCCCTCTCCTCCATTCCCTCTAAAGACAACTTCCTTTTAGTCATCTTGATTACTCACAAAGGAAAATCCAGAAAACAAAAATAAAAATAAGGGGCATAATATACAAATCCACATTTTCTCATATGTAGCTTGCTACGTAAATTTAGGAAATACAAAATGAATGAAATGAATTAAAACGTTATGTAATAGAGAAAGCATGAAATTCCAAGTCTCATCGATCAAACTTTCTTTAATATATTCGATTATGAAATGCAAAAACAATGATTCAAACCGCCACACAGTTCACAAAATTGTGTTTCACACGTCACTTACAAAAAAAATTTGATGAATTCACATTTTATACATCCAAAAAAATTTAACAAAACAATGTGTCAAGAATATCAAAACCCCATCGTTTAAATGTGTACTAGACCAATATTGATTAAAAAAACAAAGTAAAACCATTACAGAATTTCTAAGTCCTTGTAATATCTTCAATGCCTCAAAATTCAGGATTCAAAGAAAAATATTAAGAAAAGTGTGATACTTGATATTTGCAGGCCTTGCTACTGAGAATAATTCAGGATTGCAAGGAAAATTATTAAGAAAATGTGATACCTGATATTTGCAGGTCTTACTACTGATAATAAATGGTTTCTTGTAAGAATATTTTTTGTTTGACTTGTGATTCTTACAAGATAAATAGCTGGTTGAAGACAATACAAGATACATGAAAGAAATAGTAACTAAAACCCGAACCTGAGTGTTCATATATATATACCAACAATCATCGCACATTTGATCAAAAAGTACACGGCACTGATTAGGAGGATGTGCGCTTAAAATGAAAAAAACTTAAAAATCAAAGCCATAAAAGTGCTATCGTGCCAAAAAAGTAAGTGACACGTGGCACAACTTCCTAGTCAAAATGGTCTACAGTTGCACGTGTGAAATTAACTATGCATTATAGCAGCCACACGTGTAAACCAACATCGTTATAAACCCAACTTTTGAACTGCAAAAGAGTTTTTTCGACGACAAAACCCTCTCTATGCACAACCACACCAACACAATGCTAATTTGATCGCAGTACAAAATTATTCTTCTGCGCAAGGCTACTAAAGAAGGTTTCATCAACAGCATGCACACCCAACACTCAAAAAGGTAAGTTTTTTGCTAAAATATAAGTTAGTTATGAATTACTTGAACAGTCCTACCAAATCATCCCCAAAAATGTCAAACATATGAAATGTGATGGGTGCTAGGTTTATCTTGTCCATGTGGGGCCTCCTCACATTTCATACAACTAAGCCTTGCATTGTTTCTATTGTGACGTGGGTGTAGGGTTTCTCTTGTCCATTTAATCCATCCTCGTGTTTCATCCGTTTAACTTCATGTAGCTTATAAAACTTTGAATATGCTCTATGATGTTTAACTTCAAGCTTCAAGTAAATAAATAACTAAGTCAAACAATAAAACTTCAAATATAAATTCCTTGAAATAAAAATTTTGCTTCCTAATAGTGAGATGGAACATGTTGCTGGAAGGTACTAGGTGAAGATACCTCGTAGAATAGATATGTTGAATGATTGTATTAACATCAAATCCAGAAACTGGATACAACATATTGTTCCTTGAATGTTATAGCAAGAATATGCTCGTGTGAAATGCAATGGATGTAAGGTTTCTCTTGTCCATGTGAGGTCTCATCGTGTTTCATATGACTAAGCCCTACCATGTTTCTAATGTGCCGTATGAAACACGATGGGTGTTATGTTGTTTTTTTCGAGTTAGGCCTCCTCGCATTTCATACAACTTGAGCCAGCATTGTTTTATCTTT
The DNA here is from genome assembly GCF_053477565.2 of Lygodium microphyllum. NCBI lineage: Eukaryota > Viridiplantae > Streptophyta > Polypodiopsida > Schizaeales > Lygodiaceae > Lygodium > Lygodium microphyllum. Next base: position 63,046,923 of record NC_141155.1, read on the forward strand.
TTTCGTATTAAACATGATATGGTGTTAAGTTTCCTAGTCTTAAAGGCCTCTTTGCATTTCATAAATCTTGTGCATTGTTTTATTGATTCAATTTAGACTATGTGATTAATGTTTGCTTACTACTTCATGATTGTAGATAAATTGATATGAGAGATTTGAAGATCTTTCCTAATTTGTTTGTATTATTTGTTTTTTTGGATGTTTCAGATGGCTAAGGCCATTGCAAGGAAGCAAAAAGTTGATTCTAGAGGTCTTGCTTCAAAGATCCATCAGTCCTCCAAGCCTTCCAAGGAAATCAAAGCCAAGAAGAAGGTTCTCATAGCATGTGAGGTGCCTTAAGGAGATTAGAAGTGTAATGAAGGCTCTGAATAATTCAATTCCAAAGCTGTGTTTTCAAAGGCTTGTTAGAAAAATATGTGACAAGCATAGTCTACATAGTTTTATATGGACTAGAGTAGGTCTCAGCTGTATTCAGGAGGCTACAAGGGATTTTTTGATTGAGTTTTTCCAAGATTCTTATATCTATGTTGCTCATGCACATAGGCTTATGCTTATGGATAAATACATGATAATTCTCAAGAAATTGAGATACAAGTTTTTAAAGATCCTTGAGCTAGTTCCTCTTTATGATGTGAAGGCTTTTAATATTTTAAATTTTCCTCCACATAGAAAGAAGAAAAATGATACTGGTCTGAAGGTTAAAGATGTTATGCATGAAAAGGACAGAAGACATCATGAGAAAGAGGAAAAGGCCACAGTAGAGCAGGGAGATAAATGGAGGGAGTATAAAAGAAAGAAGGAAGAAGAAAAGGAAGCAGAAAAACTCCCATCTTTTGAAGAGGAGTTATCTACCCTTCTTGAAAGGGCTGACCCTAAGGGCTTCAATGTCTCTTTCTTTTTACCTGGTGATATTAACAAGAGATTTGATATGGTATTTTTGGACTCTCATTGTGTTCAAATTCTCCAAAATAAAGTGAGAGAAGTAAATGACTCGATTTTTCTTTTTGGGATGAGGTATATTTTACCAAAATTTATTTTTACTCACCGTATTTTTCTAGCAATAGATTTTCATGTTGATACTTACTATCTCCATTCCTTTACTAGGTGTGTAATGCATGAGCTCCCCTTCTATATACAACAAAAGATTGAGGTTCGTGATCCATCCATCTCATACTATATGAGGAGTGAGCTTGATACAAGTGCTTTTGACCACTGGTTCAATTCAATTGACATTGAATCTTTAGAGCTTCTTCTGATTCCATACAATGAAAAGTAAGTAATTTGATATTTTTTTAGATTTTATGAGATCTTATTTTGCTATATTATTGAAATATTTTTGTTTTCAGTTCATTGGAACCTAATTGGAATAGACTGTGTGGAGAGGTGATGTTTCCTCATCAATTCTATAAAAGGAAGCCATGGAAATGCCAAGTTGTAAGCCATATAATTTAGGGTCTACTTGATATTTTGATATTTTTATTATAGGTAATCTAAATATTTTGATCTTTCTTTTGTAATAACTCTAAATTTTATTGCATTTTTGGTACAGAGTTTGCAAAAGATTGATTGAAGTGCTAGAGAAAAGGCCTCCCATGCCTTTTGACTTACTTGCAACAATGTAATATAGACAAGTTGCAGTAAGTACTTGATTAATATGGTTGGAACATACTAAGAAAATTTATTCTAAAAACTACCATAAACAAGTTTCATAGTTTTACTGTCAAGAAGGAGACCTAAGAGAGAGAGAGAGAAGGAAGAAGACTGTAGGAGAGAGAGAGGAAGAGAGCAGAGGAGAGAAAAGACTAGGAGAAGAGAGAGAAAGATAGGAAAAGAGAGAGAAAGAGAGAGAAAGAGGTGAGAGAGGGAGAGGAAGCCATGGGAGCTAAAGGTGAAGGTGAAGAGACAGATTTGTATTTATCAAATGGTGCCCTAATCAGGTCCTTGTACACCTTAAATACCCCATCCATGTAACCAGGTATTCGCATGTGCTAACCCCGTGTTAACCTCGTGTAAGACCCTCTAATCCCATTCTTTACATTCCATCCTGACCCGAAAGGTTTTTGCCCTCAAAAACAAAAAGAGGACGTATTGGTATGGCTGGGTGGAGGGGAAGGGGGGGTGGGAGGGGGAAATCTTGTGGAACGGTGGCCTATGAGCATGTATGCAGTGTGAGCATGAGGGAAGAAGGTAACTCGATACAAAGATAGGCACCAATTCCAAACAAGAAGGGCTAGACAACACCGGACAGCATGCTATCCCGAACAGGCCTGCAGTGGAAAACTAATCATAACTTGCCATGGGCAACTCCAAATGAGATGTTCTGCATGTCAAAAAAAAGCTCATTGAGCATACTTTCAGCCCAAGTAGGTCATGCATGGGTGCAATTAATGTAGGCACAAAACTGTTCGAAAACAGATGGCTGTCTACTGCAAAACAAGCCCAAATCGAGTTGTCCTTCAGTCAAAGTTGCCGCCTCAAGGTGAGGGGACTGCATCTAGGGAGTGCTGATGAAGATAGAGCTTTTTTTCAACCCCCAGGATCAAATGGATAACCTGCATGGTAAGCATCGCGAGCATACATGCCATCCATGCCAGCGTGGGTCTCTGCACTGCCACCGAGGTCAAATGGAAAGTGGTTATCCTTTCCATGCATTGGGTTACCATCCACAAGTAAAGCTAGAATGGTCAGAACCACTAAATGTTGCATCGAGTCTGCCATAAGCATCATATGATTAAGCTCGGTCTGCACTTGGATGTTGTCAATAACACACAGGGTTGCATAAGCTAAAAAGTTTACTGCATCAGCCCCTAAGTGCTGCATATTCATGGACCCTGCATTCTTAGTTATGTCCAAGCATTCAAACTGCATGTCTGTGGATTGAAGGGGCTCTCGCATGGGGTCATGATCATCCAAATCCACAGGCTACCCATGATCTTCTTTCTTGAACTGAAGGTCTTATTTTTGACCCGCACCAAAATTGTCTTTAGGAATATCTTCTCCATCCTTTGCATCATAATACTCTAATACCAAGAGTATTTTTGCAAGCTTGGCCTTACATGTGGCTTGATGATCACAAGATATTGGTTTGGCACATTGATAGCATAGGCTTGCAGCATGTAGTTCCCATATCGTATCACTAGTAAGGTGTCTAATATGTTTAGCCTTAGATAGCAATCTACACACATGCTCATCACCATCGGTCAGCTCAGTAATAGTTCTGACATGCTGCTCGTAGTCTTCTTGCTGCTCATGTACAATAGATGGTTGTCCATGCTCATGACCATAATGCTCATGATGTCCATATGGATGGTCATACCAATGTGGCTGCTACTCATAATGATATTCATGCTGTCCATACTACATATGGTGATAATAGCCTCGTTGCTCATATACAAATATCTATTTGCTATTGACTATTACCAAAACTTTGGCCATATTGTTGCCCATAAACATGCTGCCCAAGATTGCATGATGACTGTCCAACATGACTACAATGGTGTCCTTGCATCCTAGGCTGAACATAAGTATGATAAGTGGCAAGTCCATGAGCATAGGTAACGGCATGATGCTGGTCATAATCATTGGCTTGCTGCTCCTGCATTGCATAAGAATCTCCATATGCATGTTGTTGACCAATGTTGTATGAGCTACCATTTACATGTCCATGATCATGACTTGCATAAGAACTATATTGATGCATAAAGGAATGCTTGTAAACATAATCATGCTGTCCATAATGGCCATAATCATGATGCCCATGATAGCCATACTGCTGATCAAATCCATTGGAGTATGATCCACCCTCATGACAAGGTACGTAGCCTAGGTGTTGCTCAAAGTCGTATTGTACAATACTTTGGTTATCAAAATTGCCCATATGTGATTTACCTTAGCACCGGCAAGATCTCATAGCGCATCTCTAAGTAATTATAGTTCCATCAAAGTGTCCAATTAAGTAAACCTGTCAATGGGGTTACAGAATCCAGAATGGACCTCCCTGTGGCATTAATTTTGCTGCATTAATTCTGTTGCATATGACTACAAGAGTTGCACCATCAGTTGATCAACAAGGAAGTCAAGATGGTCATTGTCTGACACACAGCAGCTGCTTCTTTATTGAGCTCTCAAAGATCTCAGTAGCAGTGTCTACCAGCTGCTTTTACACACATCAATAAGTAGCCTCAATTCTAAAATGCAACAGGCATTGCACTTTCTAGTCATGACATCTCAAACTCCATTGCATATGCCAATACAATAAATTCATCATCTACAGTCAAATCCACTCCATTGCATGTGCCAATGTCATCTACTCTTCCGTGCAACCAATTTGGTTCAGCCAGTTACTCAACCTGCCTTTGATAGAATTTCTGCTCCTATATTTTCATCTATCTCATAAGCAACATCTGAAGCACATGCGATATTTGGTCACTTGCTCAAACAAGAAGAGCAGCCTGCAAAAGTGCCATAGCTGGCACAGAAAACCATACAATTCCAAGCTTGTGTATCTGAAGCACTGTTCTGGAACTAGTCATGATTATGGGAGAGCAGATCCAAATTATGTCATGAATACTCCAAGAAAAGAGCGTTCTACGAAACGAATGCCATGAAAAGAAGTAGGCCCAGAGAACTCCAACTGGTTTCAGGGTACTGCAGATGCTGTCAGGCAATACCTATGGCTTTTTGAGGAGCAGCAAAGCATGGAGTTCCTTATCCTAGCAAGAAATCTGTGGATGATGAGATAAACCTTTACCAGTGGGTGTTGTTGAAGAATGATTATGGTACGATTATGGAGACCTTGGATCCTGAAGTGAAGAACACTTGCAGTGATACTACAATAGTCAGAAAGGCTTTGTAGTTTGCTCTGTTATGTAGTAACAAGCAACCTTCTTTCGTCTGGATTGCAAGCGTCAAGAGGCCACCCACAAGCTGGGAAGGGATTCAAGATCCTACGATCAGTTCACTATCAAAATCCAACACTCAATTAGAAGTTATGATTTCATTTGAGCATCATGTTGGTCTGAAGAAAGATAATGGCTATGGCATGATGGGAAAATGTCGGTCTATATCACTACCCTTGGTAGCCTCCGTTAAGATAACTAGTGTAGATAGTTGTTGCAGCATGAAAGACAGATGCCATAGGGGACTGCTTGATAATCGAAGAGCTCTTCACAACATCACTCTTAGCAGCAGAGTGTTGCTCCACCACCTCCCATACATGTCCCTGATGCTGTAGAAGACGACATGTCAATTGGCTCTCTTACACCAGAGGTGAATCCATCCAATTTGAATGAAGAGAATGTGTTGAGAAGCCAAGGCAGAGTTGTGGAAGATAAACATTAATCAGTCTAATTCCTGCACAAGATGAAACCTCTGAGGAAAGTGAATCTGATGAAGAAGAAGCAAAGCCTGTGAAACCGTCTATAACTGCGACAAAGGTGAGAGCACCTCCTGCAAAGATCCTGCAAAGATCAGGCCTTTCTGGTAGGGGCCAACAAACTCAGGATTATGTGTGTGGTTGGCCTAGCCATTCTACATTTCAGCAGCAGCAACTACTTATTCTTCTCCATCAACTCCCTGTGTGTGGAGATCACTGCTCAGAGGATGGTTTATTTGAGAAGCAAATGGACACGCGGGCTGCTTCTACTACAGGATTGGATCACATAGACCATCTTGTGCCAGTTTCTTCTGCAAATATTTGGAATAACAAGCCATTATGGTCACTATTACTCACTTGGACATGGCAAAATTGCTCAGATCTCCAATCTCCTTGGAGGTAAGAAGAAAGTTGTCGATCCTTTCTCCAAGAAAGACTGGTATGATGGGAAAGCTCCCTCGACCTTCACTCAGCGAACCATTGGGAAGACCCTGGTTACAAGGACACATGGGACCAAGATTGCAGCTGATGGATTGAAAGGATGAGTGTTTGAGTGTTGCTGATCTTCAGCAAGATGAAGATCAGTTAGCAAGGAAGATAAAGCTTTGTGCAGAGGATGTCCAGGGGAAAAATGTCCTCACAAACTTCTGGGGATGGACTCCACCATTGATAAGTTGAGGTCACTGGTCTGCAAGTGGCAGTCTTTGATTGAAGCCCATGTCCTCACAAACTTCTGGGGATGCACTTCACCCACTGATAAGTTGAGGTCACTGGTCTGCAAGTGACAGTCTTTGAGGTCACTGGTCTGCAAGTGACAGTCTTTGAGGTCACTGGTCTGCAAGTTGCAGTCTTTGATTGAAGCCCATGTAGATGTGAAAAATACCGACAACTACACCTTGAGAATGTCATGCTTGTAGGAGAAGAAATGGGGCTGAATACTGCTATATGTGGTGCTTGATCTAAAGCTTAGCAAGCAAGGAAATGTCCCCTGCTATCCATTGTAGTAGAGAGATGAAAATCCTAACAAGAAATGGAGTAATGATCTTGGTTGCACCATGAAAGCTTGAAGAGAAGCTTGAAAGTTGAAGAAGAAGAAGACTCACTTTTGGAGAAGTAACACCATTTAGACCTCTGTCAAGTCCTGTAGTGACCTCCTTCACCCAAAACCCCTAAAATTTTACCTCAAAGTTGAAAACGAGCTATTATTTTTTGTCTCCTTGCCTCCAGATTTAACTGAGCCTCCTGCCATAACTTGTGTGAGTCCAAGAAAGCTCCTGTACCTGTTTGACTAGGGTTTTCTCTCTTTTTTTTGAAAACTACAACTAGATGTGAGGAAGGAGAGAGAAGACTGGATCAAAGACCGAAGCTCTGATACCAACTGTCAAGAAGGAGACCTAAGAGAGAGAGAGAGAGAGAGAGAAAGAAGAAGACTGTAGAAGAGAGAGAGGAAGAGAGCAGAGGATAGAGAAAGACCAAGAGAATAGAGAGAAAGACATGAAAAGAGAGAGAAAGAGAAAGAAAGAGGTGAGAGAGGGAGAGGCTAAAGGTGAAGAGACAGATTTGTATTTATCAAATGGTGCCCTAATCAGGTCCTTGTACACCTTAAATACCCCATCCGTGTAACCTGGTATTCACATGTGCTAACCCCGTGTAAGACCCTCTAATCCCATTCTTTACATTTACTTTATATTATTGATTGCAGTGTCCTCATCAAGATGATAGTTACTCTTATGGTTGGAGAGTAATTGTAAATGCCAAAAGATTGGTTCAGTTTATTTATCTCAATGATGATAAACTTATAAAGGTAATGTGAAACATACTAAAGTTTAAGATAGAGTTTTATTGCAAAATAGTCCATTGTAAAAAATAAAAATGAACTAAAAATCTTTTCTTACAAATTTATGACATTTTATAAGGGATTGTTATACAAGTGGGCACATTTGGTATATAACCGCAAATCTCTTGAAGCACATAATGGAAAATTGTATACAACCAACAAGAATGGACAATAGTGGGGGCTTGGACATTGAAGGAGAGGAGGTGTATGTAACTATAGCAGGTGAATCTATGCCTTCAACAACCAAAGCATCAAAGATAGGCAAAAGGACTCCTAGAAAGGATGTGCCTTCTCCTAAGAAGAGTTCTCCAAAAAAGTAGCTTTGCCTCAAATTGTAAGCCCTTGTGTATAAGTCATGGAGATGGCTGACAAAAATTTGTACATGTATTTTATATTGATAGTAAAGAGATCTTTTCTTCAATATCCTTGCATTGTATATTCTTCTCTCTCCTAGTTGATATCTGTAAAAACAAAATATGTTACAAATGTTTATTAATCAAAGGAAGGGAAATCAAATATACACCTAAGTGGATATAATATGAAATAAAAACTTACTCATTTGTTATTAAGTTGAAACACAAATGAGTATGGTAGTTCAATATCATCATTCTGTAAATCCATCCTTACTTGATGTAGTGTAGATGATGATCTAACCTTTAGGATTGCAATAATGTCCTCATTGTACCAAACATCAAGATCCACTATGGGATCTTTGCTAAAATTATCAAGATTTTGGTCTAAAGTGACCAAACTACTGCCAACATAATGCCATCTACTATAATAAAAGCTAAGGAATAAATTTTGAGTAGCAATCATATATTTACAAGCTATAGAGTCTTGATCTATCTTACATATAATTTTCCATTCTGTCCTAGTGTCCCATCCCTCATCAACAAATTGTATAACATGATCATATATTAGTATCTTCGCTGAAAGCATAACCTTTTATTTTCTTATCTCAACATTAGAAAAGAAGTCAACAAATATATTAGTAGACATGAACAAAATAACTTTGCTTAGCCTACTTGAGATACTAGGTTTTAATGCTCTCTGTATCTCAGAAAATATTTTACATCTATAGCCCTCACTAGTAGCTAGACTTGGCAAAGGCCACTCAAAGCTTGAAAAATCTAGCAAAGGAAGGGGGGATATTGATCCCCATTGGCTACATTGCATGGGGACAATATAAGAATGGTCATAGAAGAATATTCCATTCTTTGCAAGCTCTGTCTTCTTTCTACCTTTGTACATCTCTTCTCCAATCAAGCCATGCATCACATCAATCATATCAACAATAGACTCGATGAGTTGCCATTCCTCAATATTAGAGGGATAGACATCAACAAGACAAATGAAAAATGTTATAATGGAAAACCTTAAACCAAGTTCAAGAAAAGAAAGACTTTAAGAATCAAATCCTTAACAATTTGGTTTATGCATCAGAATATTTGAACTTCCAGGTTCCAAATATAGCTCTCTATGCATAAACACATATTGTACCAGAACCTATTTTATACTATTCTTACTTACTCCAAGCTTGAAATCTCAGATTCCACCCTTCCAAGCAGAGATGAACGAGCTCTCATATCTTCACATTTTCCCACATTTTTCCTGTTGCATGGTGATCCAATTGCCTTTGCTAATGATTATAGGAATCCATATTCCAGCTTTTTGGAATGTGTTAAACACTGATAAGAATTTTTGTATCCATAGCTCACGCGTGCACGCACGCGCGTGCGCACACACACACACACACAAACTAGGCTACCACAAAGGAGGGAAAAACACAAGACAAAATAAAGGAGGGAAAAAAATATGTGCCAAGATTTTTACTAATTTGAATTTAGAGTAAACCTATCATTATCATTAATTCAAGCATATCATTAAATAAAAGAGGTTAGGATTGTATATCGTGAATGCAAAAAATGTCATAATCACGAATATAAGGCTCTAAAAATAGATATTGATAATAAAAGTTCTTAATATTATTATATATGTATATTTTGTAAAATAATTTTTTGCCTTTTTTAAAATAGAAGTTATGTTAACAGAGGCTTTGCTCCTATTGGTCTAGAGCACTCTCTTTCTATCTCCTAAAATACATTTTTGAGACCTCAAAACTCCCCTAATGCCCCTGCATTGTAGTGTCATCTTCCAAAAGCTCTTTTAACTCACCCTACAATGGTGGGTCTACTGCCTACAACGTAATAAGATAATGTTTTCTATTTCCAAAGATAACTTCATAACAACATCCACCTAATCATAATGCTTCTCAAACTCCCTCAATAACTTAGGAGTAGTATGCCTCTTGAGAAGCTTTGTAACCCATTCAAAAAAAGTCACCTTTGTAACCTTGTTTGTATCCTCAATTAAATATTTGTCCTTTGAGACTCACTTAAAAGTAGCTCAAGAATGCCCATGGCTTGCATGAATTGCATTTATCCATGTGCAAAATTTTAGGACCAAAACCTTATAAAAATACTACACCATCTCGTCTATAGGTACATTTTCCCATTCCAATTTCTCCACATAAACCTTCAAAGTATCAGGGAACATTCATGTCATCAAACTTTTGTAACTCTATAACCATACTCTACAAATCCCTAATAATTTCCTTTTTTCTCATGTGCATTCCATAAGTTTGCATAAACTCTCTGAATCCTAATTAAAGAGTACTCCCATCCTACAACCTTTTGGATGGCCTTCACATTGGGTTCACCAATGTTCAAGCATATATTTCCAAAGGCCTTAACCACAGGGGTTATGACGAGAAAGGTATAGAGATCTAAGACAAAAAAAAGAACATAGGAACATAATCAAGTTTAGACACAAAATAACAAGATAGGAACCCTCAAAAAATCCTTTGATTCAATCTTTGTATGAGAGAGTTCTTTAGATACAATCACAACATGCACTCAAGCACATGACCCAAGTACAATCTTTGTATGACAAAGTTCATTAGATACAATCACTACATGTACTCAAGTACAAGCATATGACCTGAGATCTTAGACTTTGACTCAAAGAGAACCTTTTTCACTGATGTAACCCTATATTACATAGGGTTACTCAAATGATTTTGGCTCAAAAACTATGCATAAACTGTCAAAAAATGTCATATATGGCAACCCCATACTTCCAAGCCTCAGTATACATTAGATCATGCTAAGACCCTATATGGAGATAGAATAAGTGCTTCAGCCCTCTTATGACACTTTCATTAGAGCAAAGAAAAAGAATCCCTATGCTATCCTAAATCTTCATAAAACCATGTACTCTTATTTTAACATATTTCTATCATTCCCAAAGCACTAGATGCATGAAGGAGATGTCTCTAGAGGCCCTTGAACACACTAAGAAACCTTTGTTATAGTAGATATCCTATTGGTTACTATTAATACAGTAGTGAAAATGCAAGCCTCTACTCCAATCCTTCATAAAGCCATGGATTCTTATTCTAACAATGATCTAATAGTAGTAGAGCATCATGTATATAAAGGAGATGCCTAGGAAGACTTAGAATCACCTTGTGAATGCTTTAAAATGCATCAAATTTTCACAAATTTGTGGCTTTTCCATTCTTTTGTTTCTCTATATTCTTACATCAATGAAAATGCTTAACAACAATTTTCCTAACTAATCTTTACATGAGAAGATAATGGGTAGCCAATAGGCTTACCACTTTGCATATGGAGCCTCTCAAAAAGACTTTATGAATGTACTCCTTTTGTGACAAGTAAAGGAATCCTTTAGAGAGAAATTGTGCATAATATGCATACCAGGCTTGTGAGAGGTATATTTTATGTCCTCCATCTCAAAAGTCTTCTTGAGCTAGGTCTTCAAATCATCTAACTCATCATGAGCACTCCTAGCAATCAATACGTTATCAACATATAGCACCAACTTATGATAAGGATACCATCATGGGCCTTCTTCACGTAAATATATAGATCCATATCACTTCAAAAATAACTTTGTCAATGCATAAAGGCATCAAAATTATGATATCATTTCCTAGGTTTATGCTTAAGTCCTTGAGAATATTCTTCAGCTTGAACACTAAGTGTTTATTGCCCTTTTACTCAAAGCCCTTAGGTTATTGCATATAGATATCCTCATGCAAGTCTCCATGTAAGAAAGCCATCCTAATATCCATTTAGTACAAGTCTATCCATATGTGCAACCAAGGCCAATACTAAGTAAAGGATAGTCATCTTAACCATATGGGTGAATATCTCATCAAAGTTAATTCCCTTCTCCTAGGGCACTCTTCAACTTATACACCCACTTGCATGGTGGCAATGCATGTTTAACATCTTTCAAGGAAACCAAATCCCATGTATAATTTTTCTATAGTGAGTCAAGCTCAAACTACATGGCCCTCTCCCAAGAGTGACTATCACTTTTGTGCATACCCTCCTCATAAGTGAGAAACTCGCTAGAGTATATTACCATGCTATAATAGATAGAAAGTTCAAAATGATTAGGAGGATGTGAGGCTTTAGTAGAGCATCTCAAAGCTAGCTATGTAGCATGTACTCCATGTCCTCTCTATCTAGTATAATAATTTAGCACAATGAGTATGTCCTAGAAGACTACTACATCATCAATAGCTATCATCAGTAGCTACTGCAAGCTATCTAACTAAGGTTGGCTATACTATGGTAGGAGGTTCCTCTTGAAAGATCACATTGTGTACCTCAATTACATGCTCTAGTATTATATGCATCTTTTTCTTATGGAACACAATATCATGGTCACTATAGATAACCTTCCAAGCCTTCTAATCCCAAAGGCAATAGCCCATCTCACTTACATCCCTATATCCAAGAAAGATGCATTTAACAGCTTTTGGATCCGACTTGTTGCATTTGTCTTTGGGAATATGGCAAAGAGCCTCACATCCAAAGACTCACAAAAGTACATACAAAAGTGTTTTATTAGATCATACATCCTATGCATTTCTACCACCAAGTGCAATGCATGGAGATCTATTAATCAAATAAATTGCAATAGTAATTATCTTAGGCTCAAAAGTACTATGGAATCATGCCTAATTAAGCATACTATAGACTCTTTTCTCAATGGTCCCATTGTGCTTTAAATACCATTCTAAGGTGGGTGTATAAAGTGATGAACTAATTCTTAATACCCATCTCATCACAAAACTTCTCAAATGCCTTACACACATTTTTGTCCCCATTGTTAGTTTGTAGACATTTCAGCCTATGCCTAGATTGGTGCTCCACAATAGTAAGAAAGCACTGAAATGTAGGTAAAACTTGTGAATTTTGCTTTATGGGATATGCCCAAACCTTATGCAATTAAACATCAACAAAAGTAACACAACACTTTGCACAATCTTGACAAGACATGGTGCATAAATATCTAAACACATAAGAGTCAACAACTCACCCACATGTGTAGAATTGGACTTTTTATGTGAGTACAAGTCTATCTGGAATATAAACAATAATCACATGAATAGTAAAGAGACAATAAGTACTACAAACAAGTCAAGACTTTCATTTTCTTTAAATGACATATGCCCAAGATGGTGATGCCAAAGAGATATGTGTGGATGTTTAGTCATGGCCAAAACATGATCAATAGATCCTAATACAAGTAAGAAATACATGCTATAAACCTTGGCACCTCTAGTAAAAATGAGGTTTCCACAAGTAATTTTCCATGCAGAATCATCAAAAGATACAAGATACTTATCATTATCCAACTTTCTAGCCACAATAAGGCTTTTACTCAAAGCCAAGACATGATGTAAATCATGTAGCCTAAATGGAGCACCATTATCAAGCTACAATCTCACATCATCTATGGCAACAATGTCACATGCATGATCCTCACCTAGTCTAACTAAACTTGTAATAGTGCAATAGTATACAACCAATGAATGTATGAGGTAACATGGAAGAAAGCCCCCGAATAAAAAAGCAAAAACTTAGAATAAGCAGACTGAATATCAAGTAATTGACTAGTATCAAGTAAATAAGAAACAAGTATATAATCATTTGAGTTGTACTCCAAGGAATTTGTCTTTTCTATCTTAGCACTAGACTTAGGAGTAATGTTGCGATTATTAGAAGAATTGACATTATCACATGATTTTCATTTCCCTTTTTCATATGTATCATTATGCATCTTATAGTAAGTGGCCTTACGTAACCTCATTGCCCACAACAATGACAAGGGAAGAGGATTAGGAACCAAGGGCCTTACTGCAATACAATTATGAGACAAGAATCTTCTTGTTATAAAGATCACATATCTTTTTCCATAAATCATAAACACTACCTTTAGTTCCAATAATGATAGTACATGATTAGACAAAGATAATATAATGATGGACTTGCATAGCTCATCAAAATCATGCCAATCGTCTCCATCATAACTTTGTGGCTTTGTTTCCTTGGTTTTCAATAGTCTAATATGTTTTTTAAATTGAGATATCAAGCTCAACATGAGCTAACACTCGTGTGTTTGGATGATTGTTTCTTCATTTATATCACTCATGTGGTTGATAGCTATATTAGCATATCGTTACAGTGATACTTTAGAGATGGAAGTCTACCTACCCAAGTTATAGGATATCTATCTAGTCATATTTCTACTTAGAGTGTTCACACTATGGATTGCTTGTATATTATGTATATTGTATCTTCTCTTATTCTTTGTAGACTCATATAGTAAGAAGAAGAAGAAGAAGAAGAAGAAGAAGAAGAAGAAGAAGTCTAAGAAAGACTAGGGTTTCAACTTCTCTTCTTCATACATTTGTTCCACCATTGGATAAGCATCAATATGCTATAAATTACCCTCTTGTTTCTCTTCTTTTTCAACTTTCACATCTTGAATAGTTGACATATGACTTTTGATGCCAAGGAGTGCTTAAAAATAGCCAAAATATCCAAATTTCAGGGAAAAAATAGACGTTGTCGAAGGCAACAGCTGCAATCAGTACGATTTTAAGCAGCAATGCCCCAAAAGTGCTTTAAAGATCCATCGAGCGGCGGTTGCGGAATTTTCATAATTTTTTTGACTATGAGACGGGAATTTTGAGATGCCCGATAGTGCGGGACTTCAAGACGGATGCTCAGAATTTTTCAGTGGTCAAATCCGAGGCTAGATGTGGGAGGTTGTAACGGAAAAATCCAAGTCAATGTCCAACTGCTCAAGGGAATACTCAAATGAATGTCGAGACGAACTCAAACAACTGCCATCCACAGCCAAAGCATAAAGCATTCACCAAGACATCATAACCCGTACTGGGTAGCCTAGGCATAAACCATGTCATAGATGAAATGCCAGCTGCAAAGAAGTGACATCCAAACCCAAATCGAGCTCTAATCTCAGCTCAAAAGCATTCCGGAGCATAAACAAAACATGTGGCATAGTTCAAATACATCATGACATCATACCGAGTAGTCGGGAGCACCCCGTGACCAATAGGCATAACCCAACTGTAGCATAAATAGCTTCAGCCCTGAAGTTTCCAGCAACATATAACCTCTGTAAACTGAGCAAATCAGTGCTCAATCCAAGCTCAAATCCATAGGCAAACCATAAGCATACATTCCTGTATGTATAGGCACCAACCGGGCATAATCGCATCAAACACCAAGACCTATAAGCATAAAATTGAAGTAACAGGTGGCTGCCCTGTTTTGGACAGATCTGGGATTGTTCAAAATAGTCAATGGCTGAGCTAAATCAGCTCCAAATGCGTCTCACATAAGAGACATAACATCCACAAGTGATCCGGTATCAATAGACATCAGTAGAAGCATCACATAAGCGCCATAGGCATACAAATACATGTTGTCTCAGACTAGAAAATCTATTGCAAAATATTCTATCATCAGAATTTGTCAAATCCAACATCACCATCGTGTTTGGAGTGTGCCAAAACCCCAATTTAGACTCTTACCTTGCTTGAATCAGGTTCCGAATACCTGAGATATGACAAAAAGAGTGATTTTTGGGCCAGATTTTGAAACATGCACAAAAAAAAAAACGTGAGCTGGCTGGGGGGTCTGCTGTCCCATGTGTCAAAAATGGGGCCCAAAGGGGGCACAAATGGGGTCCAAAGAAGGCCTATACCAAGCCTCAGCAAGCCTTGATAGGTTGGAAGCAAGATCCAGGTGAAGGAAGCTCGAAGAGGTGTGAGCTATGGCTGCCCACAACCTGTGAAAACCCTGTTTACCTAGACCTGTGGACTGAGATAAATCTCCGAAATAATGAAGCAATACCTCAATGTCAATGCCTTGATGGTGCTTCAATAGGCCGGGAAGAAGCTCGGGAAGCCGGGGAGTGACAGGAGCTCAAGAGAATGAGCTATGGTTGCCGGGAAGGAGACCCAATGCGAGTGGGGAGTCGATGGGAAGCTGAGAATGCCACGAGCCAAGGTCAAGAGTTTGGAAGCCGTGCTCTGATACCAGTTGAAAGGTGAGAAGGATCAAAGCTTGCACTCGATAGCTATGGCGGGAGAGCAAGAGCAAGAAAGAGAGAGATAAGAAATAAGAACTCCAACAATCACAATGTGTGACCGGGCCTTCCTTTATTCAAACTGTCACTAAAAGAATAAAGAATAAAGTGACGGTGACGGGTGCCCACCACCTACAATGTGCAGTGGCGGTGACTATCAGTGTAGTAATACACGGGCGGCTAGGCGGAGGCGCCTTTACCCCCAACATATTTTTCTTTCTTTCTTTTTTCATGCATCTCCTAATTCGGAGCTTCTGTATGGTTCTTTCTTAAGCTATACGAATAGAAGGCTCCTAGAATAGTTGGTTTTTGTATACATTCAATGGCTAATTGTCCCTCTTGATAGCATTTTTTCATCATGTGTTTGACCTAAAGGTACCTCTGGATAAGACTTTGACATTGGAAACACTAGCAATATCAACTTTCAAGGTTTGCAATTGTTATGTTGTCACATCCCTCGACTCCTTCTTGATAGTTGCAATTGATTTTAACTAGTCTTTCAGTCTTTCTAGATGAAGTTGCAGTGGGATTTTGGAGTGTCTCACTACATACACATGGCACATAAACAAGCTGGATTTTGGAGTCTCTTTGACAACCACATACATGTGCCACATACATAAGTTGGATTTATGTAGAAAAGGCTACGTTCTAATTGTGATTCAAAGCTTCTAGTTGGATTGGATATTGATGAATCAATTAGTAGGATTCCATTGTTGTTACTATGAGATTGTGTGATAGAGATAGGATACAGTCCCTGAAAGTAAATAAGGGGGATACACTGTTCCTACCATCAAGGAAGGTAGTACCCTTCATTGATTCATGGCCAATGTCACCTCTACTTCATCATACAATCTAGAACTTGCTACTATAGCTTGAAAACTTGTTGGTCTTTGTAATATTTCTACCGAAAATATATTATGAGGCCATGTGAATTCTCGACAAAAGACAATGCGGCATTGGGTCCCGGACGGTACGAACTTAGATACAATGTATCATTATCTCCTTTGGCAAAAACCAGGACTATGAAACCGCATATGTCGCATGAATCCCCTCTTGGAAAGAGGTCATGGGGATAATATTTGAAATGATTAATGATTTAAAAAAATTAATAATAATCCCTCTCTCCTCCAGCCGACTGTCGTGCTGGAGGAGAAGGGAATAGCAAGGGGTGAGCAAGCTCCTTGCTAGAGCTTGCTGAAGGAAGTAATCATGCGAGATGCCGCATGGGGAGGGAGGATCCCCCTCCCCTCACCTATATAAATGGTATGGGGCATAGCCAGGGGGTAGAGGCGCTGCCGTGGAGCAAGAGGAGGACGCCGTTAGACTGCATAGGGGAGAAAGGAGTGGAGACACTGCCGTAGTTGCTGTCGAGAGATAGAGGAGAGACTGTGGATTCGCTGTCGTGAGCTGGAGGGCCATGAGGTTGCTGAGTTATTGCTTTGTTGCTGCCGCTGAAGGGAAAGAAGAGCCACCAACTGCCACAACATCGCCACCGCCACAAGGAAAACGCGCCAGCAGTCGCCTTTGAACTGCCGCTGCAGTCCCCGCCTCTTGGCCATCATCATGCCGCCGAGAGGAATCGTCTTCCTCCACGTGCCCTTTTCGAAAGCTTCTTGAAGCTTCAAAAGGGGGCTGACATAAGCCCCCTTTCATATAACGCCCTCCCCCCCCCCCCCCCCCCACAAATTCTTCTTGTGGGCTCCCTCCTAGCCCTGGTTCATGTGGGCTTGCTAAAATACCCCCTGCCCCGGGAATCCAAAGCCCCCCCTTCTTGTGCCCATTCTTAATACCCTTTCAAGTGGGTTAAAAGCCCAGTTACTCCGTGATTTAACCCCTCACTGGTGAGCTATACATTCTCCTTCTTTCCTTTTCCGATCCACTAAGACCATTTAAAATCCCTCCCAAGGTTTAAGCACCCCCTTTGCGTGAAATCCTCACTTTCGGGTTTCGAAACCCTTTTCCATCGACCCTACAAAGCGGGGTTTTTTTTAAAAAACCGAAGTTTAAGCCCTTAGCATTTCCACAATGTCATTCTTGACAATTGTAAGGTCCTAATCGTGAAATCCCTACTTCAAGGAAGAAACCTTCTAAAAACCGTTTCCGAAAGACGGTGCAAGCTGTCACAAAGGGGAGCTACGCGTGCAAAGGAGACGGCCAATGTCATAAATCTACATCCAAGATGGAAAGGCTGCATTCGCAATGGCTCCTAAGAAAGCACAAGGCACAGAGGAGGATCATCTCCTAACATCCACGTGGACATCTCACCACAAGTCCAGGTTTTTCTTCCTACTTTTTATTTACATCGTTATAATTCAATCGTGCGTGGATGATTTTTGGAGATAGGATGCATTTTTCGTCTTAAATACTTTGGTTAATTTAAAAGAAATAGCTCACAATGGAAGAGTTCGATCATTAGTATATTTTTCAATAAAACAAACAAAATAAAGCAAGCATAAGATTTCTATGCATTTCTAGCAAGTGGCTTTATGCATTAATTAGATTGATTAATGCCCATCTTTACAAAACGGAATTAAGATAGTGCACTTTGATTAGGCATGGGAGTATAAATTGCATGTGGCATTATTAAGACATATCTTCTTCGCAATGAATCATTATGGAAAGTGCTAATAATCCATAGGAAATTGCAAGGCATGAAATGATTCTTGAGTTGCATAACTCTAGTCAATTGGTATAAATATCATTTTCAATTGCGTAATTATTAGAAAAGGCTGCATTGTTCAAACAAAAAACCCTAAAGTTTAGAAGCATGAATGGATGTTATAAAGAGATCAAATAGAATTATGCTATAACTTATCATATGTTTTGATTTTAATTCAAAAAGTTAGGATTGTAATTCAACTTATACGTAGGAAGTGAATCATGTGGTTACAAAAATGGTAGCATAATTATCTTCAAGAATAGACAAGTTGGTTTAAACATAAACACCTAAAAACCGCGAAGGGACTCGTTTAGAAAGAGTTAATTCAATGCAACATATTCCAAAGAACTAACTAGGATTTAACATGTGACCTAGTTGCTCGTATTGCCAAAGCTGAAATTCCTATACCCTAAAGACTTGCCCACATTCACAGAATGTAGGGACATTGGAACATACTTGTGAGAAGTGATCTAGGGTTTTTCCCTAAGAATCTCTCGCTAAAAATATGGAACTTGGAACCCTAGGACTGACAATGTCAGCCTAATGTAATCAGGAACAGATTGTTTCGTGACTCCATTCGAAGGGTAAATAGTCCCATAACTTGATGCGACACTTGTGCAGCAAGTAGTAAAGTCGCACGATCTTGTGAATTGATCACAAGGGAATGGCCAATTCCTTCGAATGAGATTGGCAGATTCTTACGCAAGTTTATCTTGCAAGAGGATGAATAATTGTCCTGATATAGTACCTTTCTTGGGTAAAGATAATTGCTTGGATGCAAAAGACCAATCAATAAATCGGGATAACATATGAATTTAAGGTATTGATCAAGTCAGGTTAATAGGGTACGCCCTAACCCAAGATATAGGGGATCTTGCTAAGTCGCAATTGATCCCGAATCGAGTGCTGGATGCATTCGAAAAGAAGGATTCACTCCTTAGCAGTTGGCCAAAAATAACGACCCATGGAATTGTTTGTGCTTGTAACAACTTTAAGAGCACTGTTTTGCTTTGTTTGCTCAAGGAATTAAAGGATAAATGGATATCTAATGCTTCAGGTTGAAGGCCTGAAGGGAGAGGCAGCTTCAGTTACCCCTGACTGCTTGCCTGACCCTAACCAAGGGGGTTGTTAACCGCGCCGGGAAGGTGGACCGAACCCACCACGAGAGGTCTCTCTGTTGAACACTACTTGGAGCAGGAGGATGCTTGGGTGCCAGGGGGGCTCTGACCGTAACTCCCTCGCCTTCTGGGCCCTGCACAAGAGGCTAATGTGACTCGGGATTGGATCTCGAGGCCCGCATACTAGTCTACGGGTGGAATCTTGGATTAGTAATCCCTGTGGATTGATGGATAGCCTTCGGGCGGATTGTGGATAAGCCTACGGGCTGGACTTTATGTATTTCAAAAGATAAATATGATAACTGTTGAAAAGGAACCTGTTTGACATTGCTTTTCTATGTCCTGAAAGCATCTTGGAAAATTGACGGCCACCAATATCCAACACGGAGAGCTTTTTGGGTAGTAAGTCGGCTAGTAAAATATCCCCCACATGTTGAATCATGGCACTCTTCAAGAATAAATGGTACCTCATCGGATACTACACAATGATGATAGATGTCGTCTATTCCTCTTCGATACAAGACATCCACTATAATTGAAAAGTGTAATTCTTGTTGCTTGATTTTTCTCATTTCAGACTTCAATAACAAATCCCCAAATCCTCCTGTACATAAATAATGTTTTAACATTGCATACCAAGAAGAGATGGAAGCTGTATTGATTCTAAACAAACCCTCGATATCACTTCCCTCAATCAAGATTTCTTTTGGCTCCCCGAAATCCACAAGGCATTCTACATTACCCTGCAGCTTTTGTGGCTTTCTCCTAATCTCATAATCAAACTCTTGCAAAGTGATTAACCACTTTGCTAAATGATCAAGCGGCTGCAACTTATTTGGCAACAATCTGAGTGCTTCCTCCTTTGTAAAGAATACTACCTTCTCATAGAGAATATAATGCCTGAATTTCTTTGATGCAAAGAGCATTCCCAGGCACAATTTCTTCGTGTATGTGTAGTTAAATTTAGATATCCCCAATTTTCTACTAGCGAAGACAATCGGATGATACCATTCCTCCTCCCAAATTTCGGATAAACAATAGTTGATACTATGCATTGTGGTTGCTGAAAATATGTAGAAAACTTCACCTCTTCTGGGTGCTTCTAAGATTCAAGCTTTTACTAATTCCTGCTTCACATCCTCAAAGGATACTTGACATGCTTCATTCCATTCAAACATATAGTTAAAAGATAGAAGGTTCGTCAGTGGCAATGCTCTTTCTACTAGTGCATTGATAAATGTTCGATAATATCCCACTGATGATGACATAAAGCTATGCACCTCTTTTGGAGTGTGCTATGATTACGTGAAGGAACCAGTGCCTAACAGGCTAATTAAGGAAGCCGATTGATACATGTCCAACTAAATGTGTTAGGTAATTAAATAACTAAACAACCTGAGGAAAGTGTGGTGGATGTGGCCATGGGTCCGTCCTACAGATGGGTAGTCCCAGTTGGCCGAGAACTTTTCTCAATCATGATGGACAGCAAGAAGATCGTTCAAAGAATACGAACAGCAAGAGCGTTGACCTAGATTCTAAGTTATAAATGATCCCGATTTACGCTGTTTTAGGGGAACGGAATGGGACTATGCCCTATGGCAGAGAGGTTGAGCTTTGCATCCCTCTCGTTTCTCATTCTCCTTGAACCAAGTGCAACGTGAATCCACTTCAGACCTGGTGTTTATGCGTAAAGTAGTTCACTCGGGTTCAACGCTAGTTGTTGTTAGGAAATGACCAATAGGGAAAATCCTAATTCAGGTCGGTCCTAAGTGGGAACGGCCGGCATACTTCCGCTACGTGGCAGACGCGGAAAGTCCTAGATCGCAAACCCCGTAACATTCCATGGGAGTGTCGAGCGGAGCTTTCTAGACACCCTTTCCAATGGACTACTAAGACATGTCCTGACAATAACAGGTGGACACGTTACAGTCTTCTCAGCTCTATAAGCTTCCTAACCTCTAGTTGTAGTCCTTGAAGAGATACTTCCTTCTGAATTCCCTTGTCTAGGTTGTTGTGTTTAGATCATATCCTCAATATGGACTCCATTCTAGAACCAACTAACTTAGGTTCATGAATTTCTCTCTCATTCGTTCTTCAAAGGCTTCACACCTAAACTTAGTAAGGAATGTCCCCTTCAATTCATCCCATGTGCCAAAAGTTCTTATCGCTTGTCTCTCATACCACTAAAACTCTACACCTTTGAAAGTGGTGGGAAGATTGCTAACCAATGCTTTGGGGTCCTAGCATTTCTTTCTTGGGAAAATAATGATCTATGACCCTGTCTTGGTTATGAAGCTACCCTCTAAAAGGTATGTTTGATTCAAAGAGGCACTAGGGCCACTACAATGTCCTTTCACAATGAAGTATTATCACTATCACTTTGGAGCTACCCTCCAAAGGGTATATTTGATCCAAAGAGGCAGCAAGGGCACTACAATGTCCTTCCATGGTGAACTATTATCACTATTACTTCAAGTCTTCAACTCCAATCTTCAACTACTACTTTCTTTGATCAAACTATATTTGCCTCTTTCAAAAGAATGAAAATATTTATAAGCATTTAATCATCATACAAAACCCATCTAGACACATACATAAGGGTACAGAAGTATACGTGAGCTAACAAAGGCTACAAAAGGCAATAGACAACAATAAAACCACATAGCCAATGCAAAATCCATATCAACCAATTAGAAACCATAAAAAGAGTCTCAAATGATATTCCAACACATTACTTAAGAAAACCTTACAAAAGCAATAAAAACCTAATAAGTATCAAATAGAACACATCAAAACATTCTAAACCAAAAAAAAAAACCTCATTGGGTTATCAAAATATGTTCAACCTAATCCAAAATCATCCCAAACTCTGAAAATTAATCATAAAAGAGTCAAAAACTAGATAAGCACCCATGAAATAGGCAAAGAATCTCTAAAAAACAACCAAAAGATCAATCACTTTAAGCATGAAACACTTATGCACTATTGCCTAGGTATCAAAGTAGATCAATCAACTACCTTAATCAAAATGCATTATAAGACTTACATTGAAAATCTTTCGCTAGATAACAAATGCATAGATGTAACTCTATGCTCATACCGCAAGCAAAAAATCTCCAATTAAATGCATCATCACCCCACTCAAATCTTAATTTCACACGCTAAGTACATGAAAACCATACCATGCATTGAGGCACTAGGACACATATGATTCTTGATAAATCGATGCCCTTTGAGATTTGAGTAATGCATATTAAGTAGTTTATAAAATGATACACAAATCTACCTACAAGCATTGGAAGTAGTTGAAGAGGGACTTGAAGTGTCTTAATGCTACATCTAATTTTTCATTTTACTTCACCAACAAATGGCATCATCGATTCTATCTTAAAGCATATTAAAATGAAAATTGGGGAGGAGATCTTAATACATGAAGATCTATAACATGTAACATAATCTTCCGATCTAGTGGACCAATCTCTTGGTCCATAAAGTAGCAATAGTCTATATGCCTCTCTCAAATACTAAAGCAAAATATATAGCCTACAATCTAGCTACATAAGAGATTAGATATATAAAAAGACAAAATACCACACCTACAATTTGGCTATATTAGAGTTTACATATGTAAAAAAGTTACCCAATAACATCAATGTTGGATATCATCCACAATGTATTTTTATTTTTACTAGTAGCAACTCATGTATAGTTATGGCCTAAGAGCCTAAACTTAGTTACATGGTTAGGCATATTATTTTGTAAGAGAACTAGTTGCAAATACTCATGTAATCCTTGAATATATCCCATCTTGTGATACTATTGCTTACTTTCTTACCATAGAAGTACTCACCTAAAACATAAGATAGCATCATACACATTATTTACATGCTTGAGGAGGGGGAAAATGGATATGCAATGTGGTTTCATAGCACACCCAACTTTTTTCAATCAACTATACATGAATGCCCCTATTTTTATCTCCTCACATGCACACTAGTGAGTTTTCGTGCCCATATATATTTAGACATCTCAATATAAGCTTAATTAATCTATTTTCTATTTAATTAGCTTTAAAATATGTTATTATAATTGAATTGTGATTTTTCTCAAGTTGTTTAATTAAATTATTTCTATATATTACGACTTTGTTTAAACTTATTTCAGTTTATTTTGATTTTTATTTCATTATAATAATTTATCTCAATTTTTACTAAATTATTGTTAAATTTATTAATTATTTTTAAATTCCTATTATTTTTTTATTATTGATACTTTTTTAATTTATTACTAATTTTTTATTTATTTAAAATTTCTTCTTAATTTCTTGGAAAATTTTGTAAATTTGTTTAATGCCATAAACATTTCTCAGATATCTTGAATTTTGATAAATATTTAACTAATTTTTTTCTTTTTTAACTTATTATTTACTTCTTTGTGTGTGTGTGTGTGTGTGTGAAGGAGAAGGGAGGCTTAAGAGGAGACAACTTTTACTACAGCACCCAACCTCCCCCCCGCCCAAAAAAAAAGAGGAAAGTTTTAGGGAATAAAAAGAAGAAAGAAAATTTTCCTTGTTCTCAAATACTTTTCTTCCTTCTAAATATAAAAATAAAAACCCCCCCTTAGGTAACAAAGAAACAACCCCCTCCTGACTATTCAAACGAATAAAAATAACCCCCTTCCACCTCCCCCACCCTTAGAAAAACTATTTAAAGGAGGGCTCTCTCTTCACAATTCATCTCACAGTTGAGAGAAGGCTACTCTTGAGAGAGTGAGTGTAATGAAAGAGACCTGACTGGCCTAACTAAGGAAGAGAAGAGAGAGAAGGACTGCAAGAGAAGAAGAAGAGGAGAGAGAAAGACAGGGAAGAGAGAGAGAAAGGGAGAAAAGGGAGGAAGAAGAAGAAGAGGAAGAAGAAGAAGAAGCCATGAAAGCTTGTGAAGATGAAAAAGAGAGATTCTTGATAATTTTGTGATGCCTCAGAATACCCTCTTACACCTTATATACCGTCAGTGTGACTGGTATGTTCCCATGCCATGTTCCCGTGATCCCCGCTTGTTACAAACCATCCCATCTCATAAAGTTTTTGTCCTTAAAAACAAGGGATGATGTCCTGTAGGTAGGGGTCTGCTATAGGAAATCGGCCATAACTTTGTGTAAGAAACTCCAAACGGAACAAGTGAGGTGTCATTACAGAGCCCACGAGGTGTACTTTCAGCCCATGTGGGTGAAGGGGGCCTGCAAATACGTTAGGACCAAAAACTGTTGCAAAATAGATGGCTGTCGAGAAGTCACTAGTGTACTGTCCAAGATAGTATGGCTGGAGAAAAATAGCCATAACTTCCTCTAGGAAACCCAATCGGGGCAAGTGAGGTGTCAGCGTGGAGCTCTCGAGGTGTTCTTTCAGCCCATGTATGGGAAATGGGGCTGAAAATGGGTTAGGACCAAAACTGGTGCAAAACAGTTGTCTGTCCAGACACGGATTGCAGCCTAAAACAGGTGTCAAGTGTGGTTAAGTTCCAGCCAATACGGCCTCCTTGAGGTGTGGAAACTCATCCAAGATAGATGTTGGGCGCCAAGAAGCTTCCTCGGTTGGTAGGCATTGCCATTTGATCAAGTATTCATCAATAGAATGGGTGCGGAGTTGCTTTTCACGTTGCCCAATGACCACTTTAGGAATATACTGAATAAGGCCCTCCTCATCTATGGGGGGTAGCTCCTCTACATGATCTTTGGGTGTGAAAACGAAAGAAAATAAAAAGATGGAACTTACCTGGTCGTTGCCTCGCCACCAGTTGCAGTGACAAATTGACGTGTCCCATCATCGTAGACGTCCTGAGCACCCTCACGATAATCATCGTCATCATCATCACGAGCGGCTCACCAAACACTTGACCATCATGTGGGTGCAGGCCGACCACTTGGCGGACCTGCAACAATGACGCAAAGAGAAAGAGTGAGGAGATTACCCTCCCCCCCCCCCCAAAATCTATATAAGGCAATGATCCCCCTCCCCAAAGAAACGAAGGGGGAAGAACAGGCCGTCTTGCTGAGTAGGAGAGGAGAGGAAGAGAGAGAAGAGAAGGAGAGTGAGAAGGGAGAAGAAGAAGAGGAAGAGAAGAGGGAGAGAAGGAGAAGAGGTAGAAGAGGAAGAGGAGAGGGAGAGAAGAAGAGAAGGAGAGATAGAAGAGAGAAGAAGAGATGCAGAGAGAGAAAGAAGTAGAAGAAGAAGAGGAGGAGAAGGAGAAGAAGGAAGAGGGAGAGAGAGGAGAAGAAGAGAAACCCTTAGAGGAATCGAGGTGTCCTCATCTCGAGAAGAAACTGGGGAAGACAAGCACTAGTGGGGCTTATGACTTGTGGGTTAGGACCCACCATGCATCCGATGTGCTACTCTTATGTTTCAAGTGGTGCACTCATATTATTTGAGTTGACCATAGGTACAAGAGTAGGATTTATTCCAAGTACAAGACTTATTACCTCAAGAAGATCTTCCTAGGATATCTAGTCATCCTCAAAGGTTACAACAGGCTCCAAGCCTTTATCATCATGTGGTTCATAATATGAGCCAAAAGTGGAGTTTAGACGGCTTCGTTTGACTGCATGTTCCTGATTCTCAGGGTCCAACTCAAGACAATTTGCTTGGATGTGTCTTAGTCCATTGCAGTGGAAACATTGGCGGTTAGGGCATCTCTTACGGATGTGTCCTATCTCTCCGCACTTGTGGCACCTCTTGTCTTGATCTCGTGAGTCATCTTCGTCATAGTTGCTTGATTTAAGTTCTTGGACAATTTGATTCGCTCAGAGTAATGCGTCTCGCAAGTCTGTTGGGCGCATTGATTCCAATCGAGTGTTTATGGGTGGATTCAATGCAACACAGAACTTTGACACCTATTGTGTCATATCCATTGGAGGTGCATACTTTAGGAGTGAAACGAACTTTGAATAGTATGCTTCAAGGGATAATTCTAGCTGCTTCAAGTCGTAGAATTCATTCATCTTTTGTATGCGGTAGGCAGGTGGCAGATACCTCCCTTGCACAGCTTCCTTAGGCTTCTTTCAAGTGACTGTCCCCTCCGAGATTGCTTGGTCCCTACACCAATGTTTCCACCAAAGTCTCTCTTCGCCTGTAAGCTTAAGTTTGGCGAGCATGGCTTGGTTAGCAGGTGCAGTTCGTGCTGCCTCAAAATAGTCCTCCATAGACTCAATCCAGATCTCGGCTTCAGCTTGAAGGTCAGCATTCGTGGGTGTAGAAGGTGCCTGACAATCAAGCCATAGCACTTAGGTTATTTCTGTTTAGGATATGTCCATGAAACGAACATTAATCAATCATGTATCATTAAGAAGTTTGGCTCTGATACCAATTGTAACGTGCACGCTTCTCCAATCACGGAACACGTCTTAGCAGTCCATCGAGAGATATATCTAGAAGATGCCGCCCGTACTCCCAAGGGATGACACTGGGTTTGCCAACTAGGGTCTCTCGAGTCTACCCCCGCAACAGAACTTATCCGGCCGTTCCCACTAGGATCGACCTGAAGTCCAACTTTTCCTAAGATTTTCTCGTTAACATTTCCTTTGAGGAAAGCTCTCGGCTAACCGAGACCACCCTTCCGTAGGATAGACCCATTGGTCACATCCACCACGCTTCCCTAGGGGGTTGTTTTAGTTATCTAATTACCTACCACGTTATGTTTAACACATAAAAGCAGCTTCCTTAATTAACCCGTTATTCATAGGTCCCTTTACGTAATTGAAGCCACTAACACAAAGATAGGATAAAACAAGATCAAACACTTCCTTAACTTATCTTCAGATTAATGTTTGTCTCCTGCCCATACATGAGAATTTAGTGTTCCTTTCTACCTCCGCAGAAAAATTCTTCCGTCTCCTGGCAACAAAACCCAAAGGTTTATCTTACCAAGATTTTGCCTTGTATACAGTATCAAGGCCTTGAGATCCCATCTAAAGTCACGTAGAACACTCGAGTAGGGCCCGGAGGCATTAGGATTTACGGCCAGAGCCCCAACTGGCACCCAAGCCTCCTCCTACGCCAAGTAATTTCCATGGAGAGACCTCTCGTGGTGGGTTTGGTCCATATTCCCAGCGCGAAATTCATAACCCCCTTGGTTAGGGTTTGGCGGTTCGCGAGGGGGGTAGCTAGCACCATCCTTCCTTAATTATCCCTTTAGGAAATCAACCACAGCTGAAGCACCCAGCTTAAAAACAATCACTAGGGAAAACATCCCTTTTGTTTCCATGGCAATCAATCATCTCAGACCCGGCCATGCAATCAACAAACACACCCCACTTGGGTTAACATCCAAATCCACATTAACAAACAGCTGAATGCACAACCTCTTGCTTCAAGGCATCGCAATCCCATTGCATGCACAATCAGAATTTAACTTGGGTGCATCAAAAACACTTGTTCAAGGGATTTACGACCTTGTCAAACAACCAAGCAGCATAACTTGGGTCAACAACCCATTTAGGGTTAGGTCGCCAGCTTCAATTAAGCTAGGAGCGTATCCATTTGCAATAGTCCACAGCATGATTGATAAAACAATTCGCATGCAATTATACTTATTCCTAATGCACCGAATCCCATGAAGGTCTAGGTTTCTATCCATCAGTGCAATTGCATCCTATGAGCGGAAACTATCATTTCATGTGTTTCTTTTAGTCATGATCGCGAAGCATGAATTCTAGTTGACTATCCATGCACCGAACTAGTTTAAAAGCTATTATTTTATGTGAAATAATGCAAAAACCTTATCATTTTATGTGTGTAAAAGCTATCATTTCATGCATATAGACTTATTCAAACTCCATACTCCACCATTTCACGCATGCAACCGAGCACTTAGAGTAAACAAAAATCCTACGACCCGTCCTTGTTCCATGCACGTAGCTAATCCTTTTATCTCTTGCACGAGAAATAAAACGTAATTAATTATGAAGCTTAAAGAACCTGGGTTTGATTTGTGATCATAGGGGCATTCGTCACGTTGGTTGCTCCGCTTGCCTCTCCCGCATTACCGGTACCAACGGTAGCTTTGGCACCTATGCTTCCTGCGACTTTCTTCTTGGGAGCCATTTGCCCGCGGAGATTGGACAGTCCGGACCTCGACGGAGTTCAGGACGATAGGCTCGGGTAGGAAGAGTCGTTAGATGGGGGGTCCTTCGCCAAAAGGGTTGCTTCATGAACACAACTCCTCGAGGCTGCACACCAACTCTCACTCCCTCTCTTTCTTTCTCCCTCTCTCTCTCTCTTCTTCCTCTACTTCTTTTCTTCTTCTTCTCCTTCTCCTTCCTTCACTTCTTCTCCCCTTCTCTCCTCCCCTTTCTCTCTTCTCTCTCTCCTTCTCCCTCCTTTGCTTCTTCTTTACTTCTTCTTCTCCTTCTCTCTCTCACCTCTTTCTCTCCTTCCCTTCCTCTCTTCTCTTTCTCCTTCTCTTTCCTTCTCTCCCTCTCTTCTTCCTTTCCTTCTTCCTTTCCTCCTCTTCTCCTTCCTTCTTTCTCCCCCTCTTCTTCTCTCCCTCTCCTCTCCTTCTTCCTTTTCTCCTCTTCCCCTTCCTTCTCTTCCTCTCCCTCCTTCTCTCCTTCCTCTTCTTCTTCTTTTCTCTTCTTCTCCTCTCTCTCCCTCTTCCTTCTTCTCCTTCTCCTCCTCTTCTTCTTCTACTTCTTTCTCTCTCTCCATCTCTTCTTCTCTCTTCTATCTCTCCTTCTCTTCTTCTCTCCCTCTCCTCTTCCTCTTCTACCTCTTCTCCTTCTCTCCCTCTTCTCTTCCTCTTCTTCTTCTCCCTTCTCACTCTCCTTCTCTTCTCTCTCTTCCTCTCCTCTCCTACTCAGCAAGACGGCCTGTTCTTCCCCCTTCGTTTCTTTGGGGAGGGGGATCATTGCCTTATATAGATTTTGGGGGGGGGAGGGTAATCTCCTCACTCTTTCTCTTTGCGTCATTGTTGCAGGTCCGCCAAGTGGTCGGCCTGCACCCACATGATGGTCAAGTGTTTGGTGAGCCGCTCGTGATGATGATGACGATGATTATCGTGAGGGTGCTCAGGACGTCTACGATGATGGGACACGTCAATTTGTCACTGCAACTGGTGGCGAGGCAACGACCAGGTAAGTTCCATCTTTTTATTTTCTTTCGTTTTCTTTGTTATTATTATTATTATTTAAAATATCTACTAACCTATCCATTCTACCTTACTAACTGCTCTATGACTAATCTATCACTAACCTTAGAGTTCTAACTCACTTACTAACCTATAAAGGAATTACTAACATAACTAACTCACTAATGTATAACTTTAGAGTACTATCCGATGTAGTTGTCAAAAACAAAATTTAAGTTGTGCCATATACATGGTGTGGGACATTACATCCTCTCCCCCTTAGAGGAATCGAGGTGTCCTCATCTCGAGAAGAAACTGGGGAAGACAAGCACTAGTGGGGCTTATGACTTGTGGGTTAGGACCCACCATGCATCCGATGTGCTACTCTTAATGTTTCAAGTGGTGCACTCATATTATTTGAGTTGACCATAGGTACAAGAGTAGGATTTATTCCAAGTACAAGACTTATTACCTCAAGAAGATCTTCCTAGGATATCTAGTCATCCTCAAAGTTTACAACAGGCTCCAAGCCTTTATCATCATGTGGTTCATAATATGAGCCAAAAGTGGAGTTTAGACGGCTTCGTTTGACTGCATGTTCCTGATTCTCAGGGTCCAACTCAAGACAATTTGCTTGGATGTGTCTTAGTCCATTGCAGTGGAAACATTGGCGGTTAGGGCATCTCTTACGGATGTGTCCTATCTCTCCGCACTTGTGGCACCTCTTGTCTTGATCTCGTGAGTCATCTTCGTCATAGTTGCTTGATTTAAGTTCTTGGACAATTTGATTCGCTCAGAGTAATGCGTCTCGCAAGTCTGTTGGGCGCATTGATTCCAATCTAGTGTTTATGGGTGGATTCAATGCAGCACAGAACTTTGACACCTATTGTGTCATATCCATTGGAGGTGCATACTTTAGGAGTGAAACGAACTTTGAATAGTATGCTTCAAGGGATAATTCTAGCTGCTTCAAGTCGTAGAATTCATTCATCTTTTGTATGCGGTAGGCAGGTGGCAGATACCTCCCTTGCACAGCTTCCTTAGGCTTCTTTCAAGTGACTGTCCCCTCCGAGATTGCTTGGTCCCTACACCAATGTTTCCACCAAAGTCTCTCTTCGCCTGTAAGCTTAAGTTTGGCGAGCATGGCTTGGTTAGCAGGTGCAGTTCGTGCTGCCTCAAAATAGTCCTCCATAGACTCAATCCAGATCTCGGCTTCAGCTTGAAGGTCAGCATTCGTGGGTGTAGAAGGTGCCTGACAATCAAGCCATAGCACTTAGGTTATTTCTGTTTAGGATATGTCCATGAACCGAACATTAATAAATCATGTATCATTAAGAAGTTTGGCTCTGATACCAATTGTAACGTGCACGCTTCTCCAATCACGGAACACGTCTTAGCAGTCCATCGAGAGATATATCTAGAAGATGCCGCCTGTACTCCCAAGGGATGACACTGGGTTTGCCAACTAGGGTCTCTCGAGTCTACCCCCGCAACAGAACTTATCCGGCCGTTCCCACTAGGATCGACCTGAAGTCCAACTTTTCCTAAGATTTTCTCGTTAACATTTCCTTTGAGGAAAGCTCTCGGCTAACCGAGACCACCCTTCCGTAGGATAGACCCATTGGTCACATCCACCACGCTTCCCTAGGGGGTTGTTTTAGTTATCTAATTACCTACCACGTTATGTTTAACACATAAAAGCAGCTTCCTTAATTAACCCGTTATTCATAGGTCCCTTTACGTAATTGAAGCCACTAACACAAAGATAGGATAAAACAAGATCAAACACTTCCTTAACTTATCTTCAGATTAATGTTTGTCTCCTGCCCATACATGAGAATTTAGTGTTCCTTTCTACCTCCGCAGAAAAATTCTTCCGTCTCCTGGCAACAAAACCCAAAGGTTTATCTTACCAAGATTTTGCCTTGTATACAGTATCAAGGCCTTGAGATCCCATCTAAAGTCACGTAGAACACTCGAGTAGGGCCCGGAGGCATTAGGATTTACGGCCAGAGCCCCAACTGGCACCCAAGCCTCCTCCTACGCCAAGTAATTTCCATGGAGAGACCTCTCGTGGTGGGTTTGGTCCATATTCCCAGCGCGAAATTCATAACCCCCTTGGTTAGGGTTTGGCGGTTCGCGAGGGGGGTAGCTAGCACCATCCTTCCTTAATTATTCCTTTAGGAAATCAACCACAGCTGAAGCACCCAGCTTAAAAACAATCACTAGGGAAAACATCCCTTTTGTTTCCATGGCAATCAATCATCTCAGACCCGGCCATGCAATCAACAAACACACCCCACTTGGGTTAACATCCAAATCCACATTAACAAACAGCTGAATGCACAACCTCTTGCTTCAAGGCATCGCAATCCCATTGCATGCACAATCAGAATTTAACTTGGGTGCATCAAAAACACTTGTTCAAGGGATTTACGACCTTGTCAAACAACCAAGCAGCATAACTTGGGTCAACAACCCATTTAGGGTTAGGTCGAGAGCTTCAATTAAGCTAGGAGCGTATCCATTTGCAATAGTCCACAGCATGATTGATAAAACAATTCGCATGCAATTATACTTATTCCTAATGCACCGAATCCCATGAAGGTCTAGGTTTCTATCCATCAGTGCAATTGCATCCTATGAGCGGAAACTATCATTTCATGTGTTTCTTTTAGTCATGATCGCGAAGCATGAATTCTAGCTGACTATCCATGCACCGAACTGGTTTAAAAGCTATTATTTTATGTGAAATAATGCAAAAACCTTATCATTTTATGTGTGTAAAAGCTATCATTTCATGCATATAGACTTATTCGAACTCCATACTCCACCATTTCACGCATGCAACCGAGCGCTTAGAGTAAACAAAAATCCTATGACCCATCCTCATTCCATGCACGTAGCTAATCCTTTTATCTCTTCCACAAGAAATAAAACATAATTAATTACAAAGCTTAAAGAACCTGGGTTTGATTTGTGATCGTAGGGACATTCGTCACGTTGGTCGCTCCGCTTGCCTCTCCTGCATTACCAGTACCAAAGGTAGCTTTGGCACCTACGCTTCCCGCCACTTTCTTCTTGGGAGCCATTTTCCCGCAAAGATTAGATAGTCCGGACCTCGACAGATTTCAGGATGATATATTCTTGGCTAGGAAGGGTGAGAGCGGAATTTAGGTGACGGGAAGTGCTTAAAAATAGCTAAAAATTATGAATATCAAGGGAAAAATATTCACTGTCAAAGGCGACGGCTTGATCTAGGACGATTTTAAGCGCCAAAGTGCTTTAAAGGCGCTCGAGCGACACTTGTTGATTTTTCATAATTTTTCAGACAGTCGTGCGGGTTGACACAAGCTACTGGCCAATGCGGGATGCTAAGCCGGACGCCCAGGATTTTTCAGAGCTCGATTCCGAGTCCGGACGGGGAAATGGCCAAGAAACCGGTCAAGATGCGAAGAGGTGGACAAAACTTGGCCAAAATGGGCAAGTGACCCTTGGGAGCCCAAATTTAAATGTAACATGAAACTTTGGAGGTTGGAGATGCATGAAATCGTGGAAGAAAACGTGAGCAGACTACGCCCGAAATTCACGCCATGATGTTGATCATGCCTCTCCCAGCCTGCAAACAACCCACCCAAATGATCATTGCCCCTCATTCCCCTCTGTATCCTGACTCTATCGCCGCCCTTTGCTCGCGCAATGATGCCCTCTTTGGAAAATTCTGATTTCAGTCTTTCTCTCTCCTCCCTCTCTCTCTTCTAAGAGGCAGTTCATGTGTGGGAAGGAGCAATGAAGAAAGAATGATGGAGGCTTGTCCGGCATGGACCGGATTGCTACACGGGCTGAGAATGGTGATTTGTGATGTTGCTGGACATGAAGTGTTGCTGTTTTCCAAATCTACAGCCATGGAAAAGAAACCCGAAACACGCGTTTAAGCGGTAAACTAAAAAATTACAAAGAAAATTTAGTGTTTTATGCTTTTGATTGATGGAATGCCGTTCATATGGACTAAGATTTGATTATGCTGCTGATTCTTCTGAGTTCTTACTGTTTATAACCAGAAATTATGAAAACCATGCATTTCATGGCTCGAAATAATGTCAAGAAACCCGAAAACGCATGAAAAATGGGGAAAAACAAGGGTTTTGGGCATATAAATGGGGAAAACCGTCGATACACATCAACTAATCTTTCAATTTTGTTGCAAATGAACTAAGGGCCACAGCCCACAAACTGGTTTTCATTTTCAGCAATTTAAAAAATACAAGAAAATGAAGAAAATGGCGGGAAAATGATAAAAAAACCATGAAAAATAGGGGAAAAATACATTTGGGGCTACGAAAAATATAGAAAAATAGGATTTATGTTTGTTGATGTATAGCAAGGCTGGGGCATGAAGTTATGCTTCAGTTCAGCCTTTTTTATATGTTTTAGTGCGTGTTTCCTTCCTTTCTCCACATAAAATGACAAGGAAATCCTAAAAGAAATGAATGTAATGATGCACTATCAACGGGGAAGGGTAGAGTTGTGGAAAAAATGGTTAAATGCCGCGGAGCATGAGGGATAATTTGCTGATTTTATATGTATTGCATCTAGGACGGAATAATAATGATAAAAATTAAAACCTAGTAGCACGAAGATCACTTCGGTGCTAGGTGTTGCAGCGAAGCACAAAGCGGTTAGAAAGAAAAGCATGAAGGAGATGTTTTGCACTTGCACGCTGCTGGTTTTTAAAATGTTTGAGCACTAGGCATCCACCTCTTTGCATGATCATTTAGAGGAAATTAAAAGTATCAGAGTTAGCTCCTGGACATGCATAGCAATTGTTTTCAGTAGGCCCTTGACCCACCGTTGAGAGCGTGAGGTTCCTATGCTGTAGGCTAGTCGTGGGATCATAAAGGGGAAGTCAAGTAAGGACAATGGTACATTCCTGGATACGTTTATTTGGTACCTTGAGTGACGTTTGTGAGAAATGTCTAAATGTTGAGCGACGCATCGAGGGGCCAATCCCCAAGGTGTAGGAGAGTCGCAGAGGGTTGACGGCATTCAGCCGTAGGAGGAACCCCATGTGTATGTGATTCGAGCCTTTTGGCTATGTGGAAGGGACTCCCTATGAGGAGTAATATTGGGTTAAGATCAGTTGGACTACAACGTATTACAAACGCAATGTTTAGGAAGGCAGAGATTTTGATAGACGCTCCTGGCCGCGAGGCCAAGGGGTTGTCTTGTGCATAGTGACGAGGTCCGGCTAGTGCATGAGCCAGTGCCGGTCCATTTTTAGGTCCATCAGTGGTGCGTCTGCCGGGAGCTACTTAAAAGTGGCGGTTCTCGAATCCTGGTTGTTTAAGGACCAACTAGCAGTTTATGCCAGAGGATACTGAGCTTGATCCGTTATTTATTGATAAGCATCGTCTAGCAGAAATCCAAAAGCAAGAAAGAGACGAAAGAGCTAGGCGACGTGCTGAAATTTTTAGGAGATATTCCCCTAAGCGTAGCGGTACTGAACCCTTACGAGGGAGTGGATCTAGTGGTCTTAGGACCACAAGTAGTAAGTTAGGAGAAGGTGGAAGCTCTAGTGCTCCCCTTCCTGCCATAAGCCAGTCCACGTCAAGTACGGGAGGTGTAACCCCACCGGTCTCTATTCCTAGTACAAATCCAATCCGCGTCATGGCGCAGCCTATTGCAATTCCAGCAGGAACGACGGATTTGTTGGCTCTAGGTTACCCGCTACCCATTTTTAATGGGCTAGTTGAGGAAGAT
Organism: Lygodium microphyllum; assembly: GCF_053477565.2. NCBI lineage: Eukaryota > Viridiplantae > Streptophyta > Polypodiopsida > Schizaeales > Lygodiaceae > Lygodium > Lygodium microphyllum. Next base: position 63,082,285 of record NC_141155.1, read on the forward strand.
GCGGAACTCCACATTAGGGAGTTTCAAAAGCTGATGTTTAACTGTCGCATTCAAGAAGAAGGGCATTTAATGATGTTCTTCAACATGACTCTCAAAGGAAGAGCCGCTATATGGTATCATGGTTTAGAAGCCGAAACTATATTGAACATTGATGCATTTTATGGAGCTTTTCGAAGGGAGTTTGCCCCTGAAAGGGGTGGGCAGTATTGGTTGCGTGTACTCAACGTGACCCGCCAAGATCCACAAGAGGATATTCGTGCTTATGCGAAGAAGATAAAAGAGGTCTTCCGTAAGTTGGACACCTCTATTCCTATCCCCGCAGCTGCCCAATTGCAATATTTCTTTCATGGTTTGGAATTTAATATCCAATTGCAGTTGAGTAGTGTTCCCTTGGGGGATATAGATACTGCCATTACACGAGCACAAGAGGTGGAATCCCGACTACAAGCAGCCTATGCTTCTCGAGGCAATTCGAGTATGGGTTTAGTATTGGGAAATAATATGGCAATAGCCAATGGCAGTAGTGGTCAAGGGATAGTGATGGCTAACCCTAATGGGAGAGGAAACATGATGCAGAATGTCCCTTTATTACCAGCTCCCCCTAGCATGTCGATGCCGACGGGCAGTCAAATGGCTCCAAATGGTGGAGGCCAGGCGGTCAATCCTAATACCATGCCTGTGACTCAACAACCTGTGCCTAATCGAATTGTTAGGCCGATGGAGCGACATGGTAATGACCAAGGCTATGAGTCGAGTTCTTCCAATGTTCTTGGCGAGGTTAAGGACATGATGAAGCATTATACCGACATGATTACGGAGCAGTATCGACAAATAGCTGTTGATGTCAACTTCCTTAAAAAACAACAAAATTTAATAGGAAGTAGATACCCGGAGGAGGGTGCACCGTCGAGGTTTAGTTGCAAATGGTGTGGCGGGCAGCACTATCCAAGGAATTGCCCAAATGTTAAGTGCGACATTTGTGGAAAATCTGGCCATTTAGCAGCTACTTGCTGGAGTAAGATTAGTTCCCTCCAGCGAGGTAGTCGGCAACCCGGGCCTGTTAATCATCGTGCCCAAGAAAATGATCCCCAGCGAGAGGACGGGCCTAAACAAATACTTCAACGACCAAAGACTACAGTGGAGGAGCTACCAAGTGGTAGTGGGGTTAGTTTGATTGAGGCTGTACGCGTTAATGATGCTGAAACCTCTAATCTACGAGCTGTCCTTACAAGAGGTAAAAAGGGTAGAGAAGCCGACATGGATAAGCCTGTCGACGGAAACCCTAAACAAGGCGACAAAGGAACGCAAGTTTTGGATCCTGCCCTAGAAGGGGGACCTTTGAAGCCCGTAGAGAGTAAAGCCGATAAGGAAGCACCAAAGAAGAAGGTGAAAGTTAAGAAAGGGGCAATAAAGCCAGTTCAGCGACCTAAAGAGCGGATGGTTTGGCGTGAAAAGCGAGCTCTATCGAACTATCATGAATTCGATTTGGCGGGCTCTCTTTGCGAAGTCAAGCTGGATGTGAACCTTTTGCAGCTTATTAAGCTTTCCCCAGGAGTACGCAAGGAATTTAGAAAGATCCTACGTACCGGGTACATCGTAGAACCTTTGGGTATTGCGCGAGTTGGTGATGACTGGTTTGAGCATGCTGAGAAGCATTGCCCAAGGGTTGCAGCCTATGTCGATGGGATATTAGTAGATTATGCCATTGTCGACACGAGATCATCTGTTAACATTATGAGTTCTGAACTGATGGAAAGGTTAGGTCTTGCGATTCAGAAAGATACCTCCACAATTCTCAGAATGGCAGATGACAGTTTGAGACAGCCGGAAGGCTGCATTACTAAGGTCCATGTCACTGTTGCAAATGTAGAATGCATGTTGGATTTTAGGGTGATTCGTTTTGCAGGGCGGCCAAGTTACCAAGTATTACTTGGACGACCTTGGATCTTGCAAGCGGATTGCCAAGTGGATATACCCGCCGGTCGATTGATATTCGGCAGAGGTGCCCAGCGTGTGGTGGTTGATGCTTATCCTGAGTCCCCGCAGAGTGAGCGAGCTCCTCTATCTTCTACAGAATTGGAGACATTAGAAGATTTATCTGCTAGTGAGACATCATCGAGTGATGAGTCCAAAGAGGGATCCACCACGGAGGACATCTATCAGATCACTTTGAACGAGCCGATAGAGGGCCAAGAGCGTATAAGAGATGCAGATGTTATCGAGCTAGACCTTGGTACGCTTGGTGATTCGCGGCCAATCAAATTAGGCTCTATGCTCAGCACAGCAGAAAGGGAGGACTATGTGGCCTTGATCCAGGAATTCCGTGATATTTTTGCCTGGAGTTATGATGAGTTGAGAGGCATTCCTCCTAGTCTTGCTGTTCATACAATTCCGTTGAAAGAGGGCAGTCGTCCTGTACGGCAGAAAGTAAGGCGTATGCCTTTCGAATTGAGGGACGGGCTGTTTGAAGAGTTACAGAAGCTTCGAAAAGCGGGTTTGATTTTTCCTGTGCAACACACGGAATGGTGTTCGCCAGTTGTGATTAGAAAGAAGAAGAATAATCAGATCCGTTTATGTGTAGACTTTAGGGAGCTGAATAAGCAGACAGTTAAGGACTACTACCCATTGCCATTTATTGACCAGATTTTGGATCAATTAGCGGGTAGGGAGATATATTCGTTTATGGATTGCTTTGCAGGATATAACCAAATGGCAATTGCAGAAGAGGACAAGTTGAAAACAACTTTTATCACTGTATTTGGTACTTTTGCGTACCACGTGATGGCTTTTGGTTTATGCAATGCGCCTGGTTCGTGGCAACGAACAGCCGATAAGACATTCGGTGACATATCCCCTGACGAGTTGAGGGTGTTTATTGATGACTTAGGGGCTGCCACCGTGAGAGAAAGGCAGTTGATCATTTTGAGAAAATGCTTTGAGCGCTGTAGACAATTTTGCATCGCCCTAAACCCACGGAAGTGTGCTTTTGGAGTACCTTATGGGCTATTGCTGGGCCATGTGGTCAGTTCGGTAGGAATTGCGACAGACCCCAAGAAGGTCAAAGTTATAGTTGCCATGGGTCCACCACGCACTTCGAAAGAAGTTCATAGCTTTCTGTCTTCGGTTGGTTACTACCGTAGATTCATTAACGCCTTAGCAGAAAGAACGTTGCCGCTTACAAATTTATTGTCCTTTAGCTGTTCGTTTGTATGGGGTGACCCTTGTAAGGTAGCATTCGAGGATGTGAAACAAGAGCTAGCAAGAGCGCCCGTTTTAAAAGCACCTAAAAGAGGTGAGGTGTTCTATATATTTTCAGCAGCCACCATGTATAGTATCAGCTGCTGTTTAGCCCAATTTTGGGAAGAGAAGTGGTACCACCCAATTGCTTTTGCTAGTCGGAAGCTGGGGGTATCCGAAATCAATTACACCTACATGGAGAAGCTGTGTCTAGCGATGGTCTTTGGGACCAAGAAGTTCAGGCATTACATTCTCTATGAAAAAGTGGTGCTTTATACGAAGGCGGAGGGACTTCGACTATTGATGAATAAGTTACAGCCGCCTGATCATTTAGCGAAGTGGTTGATCACTTTGTAGGAATTTGATTATGAAATCAAGAGTAAGCCACCAAGGTTGCAAGGCATCGTGGAATGTCTAGTGGACTTTGGGGAGCCGAAAGAATCTGTGGCTGAAGGTAGTGACATGGAGATGATATTTAAAATAGATACAGCATCTATTCCCTCCTGGTATGCTACAATAACGCATCATTTATCAACAGGAGAGGCGGGATCCGAATTATCTAAGGCTGAGAAAAGGAAAATTAAGCAGCAAGCGTTAAAGTTTGCCTTGATCGCAGGTACATTATATCGGCAAGGGGTTGATGATATCTATCGCCGATGTGTGACGCCTGACGAGGTGCCATTCATTTTGGAAGAGTGCCATGATTCTGCTTGCGGTGGCCATTTTGCTGGACGGCTTACATCACAAAAGGCTTTAAGAGCAGGTTATTGGTGGCCTGCCATCTTCCAGGATGCGTTTGCGTATGTTAAGCGATGCGATATTTGCCAACGACATGATAGTCGAGAGAATAGGAAACGACCACTCACCCCTATTATGGCGATACTTCCATTTGAGAAGTGGGGAATAGACTTTGTGGGTCCTATTACTCCGTCATCGACTACGCAAAAGCGATACATCATTGTAGCAACTGACTACTTCACAAAGTGGTCAGAAGCACGTGCAACAAGGAAAGATGATGCTAAAGAAACTGCTAGTTTCCTTCTAGAGCAGATAATATGCCGGTTTGGTCCGCCGAAAGAATTAGTGTCGGACCGCGGAACCCATTTCCTGAATAAGGTGATCAAAGGTTTGACAGAGTTGTGGAATATCAAGCATAACAAGACAACCCCCTATAACCCGCAAGCCAATGGGCAAGTTGAAAGCACCAACAAGCAGCTTGTGGGCATCCTGTCCAAAATTGTGTCGGAAAAGAAACGCGATTGGGATAAAAAGTTATACGTGGCAGTGTGGGCTTATAATACGACTTTCAAACGAGCCACTGGCCATACCCCGTTCAAGTTAGTATATGGGGAGGAGTGTGTCTTGCCTTTGGAAATTGAGCTGCCGACCATTCGATTTGCCATCAATCATTCTTTGACCGATGAAGACGCTCTTTTTGAGCGCTTGACGACATTGGCCCATTTAGATGAGCTTAAGTTGCAGAGCTTATTGCACCAAGAAGTGGCGAAACGCCGAATGAAGAAGCTACACGACCTTAAAGCCAAGAAGTACACCTTCAAGAAAGGACAGCTTGTTCTATATTATGACGCACGACGTGAATTATTCCCAGGCAAGCTAGAACCCAAATGGGATGGGCCCTATAAGATCGTTAGCATAGGAAAGAATAAATCCACAGTTTTGTTAGCTGACCTTGAGGGGATAGAATTTAAAAATAAGGTTAATCTTAATAAGATTAAACCTTATTACTTCTGATTGTACTAATGCTATGACTGCCTTGCAGGTCTAGGCAAGATTGATCAAACATCTGCAAGGAAATCGTGATAGAGGTTGATGGGTCGTCTGATCCCTTATTTAGAACACCCATATTTGGAACAGAGGTATCATCAGGGAAAGCTCATTTGGTGGAGCAAAGGATACCAGGTGATTGAGCAAGAAGGCGGGACATTTATTTGGGAAATCAAGGTCTTCTGCCATCACTGCCTACAAATTTTGACGAGCATCCCTGTCGAATTCAATGATGATGGAGGGATGGAGCCTACAGTCCACCCGTTGAATATGCTGAATTTCGATTACCATAATTACGCGTAGAGTCCAGGATGGTAGGATATGTAAACCCTTTATGGACGTACACCTTGTACTTTGATGGGGCGTCCAGGGGTCCATGCAAAAAAGGAAGTGTAGGAGTTGTCATCCGAGACCCCCGACGATGCATTGTCATGAAGTTAGCTGCTTATCTCGGGGCGAATTTTACCAATAATATGGCAGAATACAAAGCCCTGATCATGGGTTTGAATATTGCAAAGAAGGGTGGTATCCGCCAGTTGTTGGTGAAAGGGGACTCTCAGTTGGTTTTAAATCAACTCAATGGGACGTACATGGTGCGGAACCCGATCCTTTGTATGTACCATCACACTGCCATAGCCCTGCTAGACGAATTCGATCGAGTGTCTTTTCAGCTGATTCCACGGAATTGGAATCAGTTTGCCGATTCATTGGCTAATCTTGCGTATGAAGAGGACCTCTTCTTTAATTGTGGCCCTTGTCCCGATATATCTATTGATGGTGAGACAAGACCTGGTCGTTTGTGGGGTATGCTTTCTGAACATGCCCTCTTTGGCAGACGATGGTTGATTTGGGTGATGCAGAGGGTAAGCGAGACTCATCTACCTTTATTATCTCGGACCCATAGACTGATTCGACAACATGTGATGCGCACACCTCTTGCGATATACGCAGGAGGGATAGGTCATAATTTAATGCACCTAGTTTAGGGCTACAAGCCCTGTTCCCCTGGGAATAGTATGCTTTGATGTCTATCATGGTTGTTTCCAGGTGGATGTTCTACATAGTATCGTTTGATTTCATTAGGCCAAGAGGGCCATTTCCCTGTCTAGTGCGGGTGCGTTTAATTGGGTTTTTGTTTAGTGTTGTGCTGGACAGGTTTTTCGGGTTGTGGAATTTTGTGGAGCCTGGAGGAGCCTTTGCTGCGATGGAAGCTTCTTCTGGCCACTCCAGGTGATATTTCTCCTTTACGAGTACCTTTCTTTCCTGTTATATGTGTATTTGTACTTGTCGAGGGGATCTATTTTTTTTGGGGACCGGCAACCAAGGCATGAAGTCCCAGGTTTAGGCTAAGTATGTTTGAGGGAGGTCGGAGTAGTCATTGCCTCCTGTAAAGACATTGTTAGACATTGAAAGACCTGTTTTAGAAGGAAGCCCTAGTGGCTCTGTTCTGCTAGCCTGCTAGGCAGCCGTTCTAGGAGTTCCTGTTGGTAGTGAGGTAGTTAGAGAAGCCTGCTAGAAGATAATAATAATGATGTCAAGAAATCCTGAATATCCTAAAAGATGAATATAAATGCGAAGGTGTGTAAAAAGGGGTTCTAACCCCTATCAAAGAAAAGAAATGAAATAAAAATATATATATAAGCAGTTGCTCATTGCCTTGCGAAGGCCTGGTAGGTTCCTGGGGACGAGTCAGACCCAGGGCCGATACCTTGTCTTCCTCGGGGTGGCTTCTTGCTGGAAAAATAATGACAAAACCAGGAAGGTTGGAGCGAAAATAAAAGTGAGCGTTAAAAAAGGATTAAGTGTCGCCTTGCGAGGGCTTGGTAGGTTCTTGGGTGCCGAGACAGGTCCTGAGACCGATGCCCTGTTCTCCTTGGGTCACTACGCTCAACTCCCTCCTTTTTACATGCCCAAGTATGTTCATCCAATGCAAATCCTAAAAAAAGACATGTACTGAAAGAAAATATCCTTTGCTCAGGCTATAGGAGTCCTCGCCTTGTAGGAGCTCCTAGTTGTGTTGTCTTTAGTTGGTCAGTAGTTCAGACTACCACTTAGGGCAACCTCTTTGGCAGTTCTTTTTAGTTTGGCTGTGTTGGAGCAGCTGGTTAGTGACTCACTTCGGATCTTCTATTAGATGATGCTAGGCCTACTCCTTGTGGATGTCATGCCTTGGTTCTGTCTAGGGGTAGGGGGAGCATTGTGCTGAGTTTTATTATATAATTGTTTTGTATCAGTTTGATGCTTCTTTGGTTGTTTATGTGCAGATATGTTCCTGGATTCGACGGGCTGAGTCGCCCTATCCCGTGGTCGCCAATGAGAGCGGAATTTAGGTGACGGGAAGTGCTTAAAAATAGCTAAAAATTATGAATATCAAGGGAAAAATATTCACTATCAAAGGCGGCGGCTCGATCTAGGACGATTTTAAGCGCCAAAGTGCTTTAAAGGCGCCCGAGCGACACTTGTTGATTTTTCATAATTTTTCAGACAGTCGTGCGGGTTGACACAAGCTACTGGCCAATGCGGGATGCTAAGCCGGACGCCCAGGATTTTTCAGAGCTCGATTCCGAGTCCGGACGGGGAAATGGCCAAGAAACCGGTCAAGATACGAAGAGGTGGACAAAACTTGGCCAAAATGGGCAAGTGACCCTTGGGAGCCCAAATTTAAATGTAACATGAAACTTTGGAGGTTGGAGATGCATGAAATCGTGGAAGAAAACGTGAGCAGACTACGCCCGAAATTCACGCCATGATGTTGATCATGCCTCTCCCAGCCTGCAAACAACCCACCCAAATGATCATTGCCCCTCATTCCCCTCTGTATCCTAACTCTATCGCCGCCCTTCGCTCGCGCAATGATGCCCTCTTTGGAGAATTCTGATTTCAGTCTTTCTCTCTCCTCCCTCTCTCTCTTCTAAGAGGCAGTTCATGTGTGGGAAGGAGCAATGAAGAAAGAATGATGGAGGCTTGTCCGGCATGGACCGGATTGCTACACGGGCTGAGAATGGTGATTTGTGATGTTGCTGGACATGAAGTGTTGCTGTTTTCCAAATCTACAGCCATGGAAAAGAAATCCGAAACACGCGTTTAAGCGGTAAACTAAAAAATTACAAAGAAAATTTAGTGTTTTATGCTTTTGATTGATGGAATGCCGTTCATATGGACTAAGATTTGATTATGCTGCTGATTCTTCTGAGTTCTTACTGTTTATAACCAGAAATTATGAAAACCATGCATTTCATGGCTCGAAATAATGTCAAGAAACCCGAAAACGCATGAAAAATGGGGAAAAACAAGGGTTTTGGGCATATAAATGGGGAAAACCGTCGATACACATCAACTAATCTTTCAATTTTGTTGCAAATGAACTAAGGGCCACAGCCCACAAACTGGTTTTCATTTTTAGCAATTTAAAAAATACAAGAAAATGAAGAAAATGGCGGGAAAATGATAAAAAAACCATGAAAAATAGGGGAAAAATACATTTGGGGCTACGAAAAATATAGAAAAATAGGATTTATGTTTGTTGATGTATAGCAAGGCTGGGGCATGAAGTTATGCTTCAGTTCAGCCTTTTTTATATGTTTTAGTGCGTGTTTCCTTCCTTTCTCCACATAAAATGACAAGGAAATCCTAAAAGAAATGAATGTAATGATGCACTATCAACGGGGAAGGGTAGAGTTGTGGAAAAAATGGTTAAATGCCGCGGAGCATGAGGGATAATTTGCTGATTTTATATGTATTGCATCTAGGACGGAATAATAATGATAAAAATTAAAACCTAGTAGCACGAAGATCACTTCGGTGCTAGGTGTTGCAGCGAAGCACAAAGCGGTTAGAAAGAAAAGCATGAAGGAGATGTTTTGCACTTGCACGCTGCTGGTTTTTAAAATGTTTGAGCACTAGGCATCCACCTCTTTGCATGATCATTTAGAGGAAATTAAAAGTATCAGAGTTAGCTCCTGGACATGCATAGCAATTGTTTTCAGTAGGCCCTTGACCCACCGTTGAGAGCGTGAGGTTCCTATGCTGTAGGCTAGTCGTGGGATCATAAAGGGGAAGTCAAGTAAGGACAATGGTACATTCCTGGATACGTTTATTTGGTACCTTGAGTGACGTTTGTGAGAAATGTCTAAATGTTGAGCGACGCATCGAGGGGCCAATCCCCAAGGTGTAGGAGAGTCGCAGAGGGTTGACGGCATTCAGCCGTAGGAGGAACCCCATGTGTATGTGATTCGAGCCTTTTGGCTATGTGGAAGGGACTCCCTCTGAGGAGTAATATTGGGTTAGGATCAGTTGGACTACAACGTATTACAAACGCAATGTTTAGGAAGGCAGAGATTTTGATAGACGCTCCTGGCCGCGAGGCCGAGGGGTTGTCTTGTGCATAGTGACGAGGTCCGGCTAGTGCATGAGCCAGTGCCGGCCCGTTTTTAGGTCCATCAAAGGGTCATTAGATGGGGGGCCCTATGCCAAAAGGGTGGGTTCACGAACACGACTCCTCGAGGCCGCACACCAATTCTCACTCCCTCTCTTTCTTTCTCCCTCTCTCTCTCTCTTCTTCCTCTACTTCTTTTCTTCTTCTTCTCCTTCTCCTTCCTTCACTTCTTCCCCCCTTCTCTCCTCCCCTTCCTCTCTTCTCTCTCTCCTTCTCCCTCCTCTGCTTCTTCTTTACTTCTTCTTCTCCTTCTCTCTCTCACCTCTTTCTCTTCTTCCCTTCCTCTCTTCTCTTTCTCCTCTTTCCTTCTCTCCCTCTCTTCTTCCTTTCCTTCTTCTTTTCCTCATGTTCTCCTTCCTTCTCTCTCTTCCTCTTCTTCTCTCCCTCTCCTCTCCTTCTTCCTTTTCTCCTCTTCCCCTTCCTTCTCTTCCTCTCCCTCGTCTCCTTCCTCTTCTTCTTCTTTTCTCTTCTTCTCCTCTCTCTCCCTCTTCCTTCTCCTTCTCCTCTTCTTCTTCTTCTTCTACTTCTTTCTCTCTCTCCTTCTCTTCTTCTCTCCCTCTCCTTTTCCTCTTCTCCTTCTCTCCCTCTTCTCTTCCTCTTCTTCTTCTCCCTTCTCACTCTCCTTCTCTTCTCTCTCTTCCTCTCCTCTCCTACTCAGCACGACGGCCTGTTCTTCCCCCTTCTTTCCTTTGGGGAGGGGGATCATTGCCTTATATAGGTTTTTGGGGGGGGGGGGTAATCCCCTCACTCTTTCTCTTTGCGTTGTTGTTGCAGGTCCGCCAAGTGATCGGCCTGCACCCACATGATGGTCAAGTGTTTGGTGAGCCGCTCGTGATGATGATGACGATGATGATCATGAGGATGCTCAGGACGTCCGCGATAATGGGACATGTCGATTTGTCGCTACAGCTGGTGGAGAGGTTACGACCAGGTAAGTTCTATCTTTTTCTTTTCTTTCGTTTTCTTTGTTATTATTATTATTTTTTAAAATATCTACTAACCTATCCACTCTACCTTACTAACTGCTCTATTACTAATCTATCACTAACCTTAGAGTTCTAACTCACTTACTATCCTATAAAGGAATTACTAACATAACTAACTCACTAACGTATAACTTTAGAGTACTATCCGATGTAGTTGTCAAAAACAAAATTTAAGTTGTGTCATATACATGGTGTGGGACATTACATCCTCTCCCCCTTAGAGGAATCGAGATGTCCTCATCTCGAGAAGAAACTGGGGAAGACAAGCACTAGTGGGACTTATGACTTGTGGGTTAGGACCCACCATGCATCCGCTGCGCTAGTCTTAATGTTCCAAGTAGTGCACTCATATTATTTGAGTTGACCATAGGTACAAGAGTAGGATTTATTCCAAGTACAAGACTTATTACCTCAAGAAGATCTTCCTAGGATATCTAGTCATCCTCAAAGGTTACAACAGGCTACAAGCCTTCATCATCATGTGGTTCATAATATGAGCCAAAAGTGGAGTTTAGATGGCTTCCTTTGACTGCATGTTCCTGATTCTCAGGTTCCAACTCAGGACAATTTGCTTGGATGTGTCCTAGTCCATTGTAGTGGAAACATCGGCGGTTAGGGCATCTCTTACGGATGTGTTCTATCTCTCCGTACTTGTGGCACCTCTTGTCTTGATCTTGTGAGTCATCTTCATCATAGTTGCCTGATTTAAGTTCTTGGACGATTTGATTCGCTCAGAGTAATGCGTCTTGCAAGTCTGTTGGGCGCATTGATTCCAATCGAGTGTTTATGGGTGGATTCAACCCACCATAGAACTTTGATACCTATTGTGTCATATCCATTGGAGGTGCATACTTTAGGAGTGAAACGAACTTCGAATAGTATGCTTCAAGGGATAATTCTAGCTGCTTCAAGTTATAGAGTCCATTCATCTTTTCTGTGCGGTAGGCAGGTGGCAGATACCTCCCTCGCACATCTTCCTTAAGCTTATCCCAAGTGAGTGTCCCCTTCGAGATTGCTTGGTCCCTGCACCACTGTTTCCACCAAAGTCTCGCTTCACCTAGAAGCTTAAGTTTGGCGAGCATGGCTTGGTTAGCAGGTGTAGTTCCTGATGCCTCAAAATAGTCCTCCATGGACTCAATCCAGATCTCGGCATCAGCTTGAACAATCCTTCCCTTGCCATCAAACTCGGGTGGCTTAATTTTCTTGAGAATGAACTTCTTCTCCTACATATCAGCATTCGTGGGTGTAGAAGGTGCTTGACAATCAAGCCATACCACTTAGGTTATTTCTATTTAGGATATGTCCATAAACTGAACATTAATCAATCATGTATCATTAAGAAGTTTGGCTCTGATACCAATTGTAACATGCGTGCTTCTCCAATCACAGAACACGTCTTAGCAGTCCATCGAGAGATATATCTAGAAGAGCCGCTCGGTACTCCCAAGGGATGACACGGGGTTTGCCAACTAGGGTCTCTCGAGTCTGCCCCCGCAACAAAACTTATCCGGCCATTCCCACTAGGATCGACCTGAAGTCCGCCGACTTCTCTAACATTTTCTCGTTAACATTTCCTTTGAGGAAAGCTCTCGGCTAACCGAGACCACCCTTCCGTAGGATAGACCCATTGGTCACACCCACCAGGCTTCCCTCGGGGGGTTGTTTTAGTTATCTAATTACCTACCACGTTATGTTTGAGGAAAGCTCTCGGCTAACCGAGACCACCCTTTCGTAGGATAGACCCATTGGTCACACCCACCATGCTTCCCTCAGGGGTTGTTTTAGTTATCTAATTACCTATCGCGTTATGTTTGACACATAAAAGCAGCTTCCTTAATTAACCCATTATTCACAGGTTCCTTTACGTAATTTAGGCCACTAACACGAAGACAGGATAAAACAAGATCAAACACTTCCTTAACTTATCTTTAGATTAATGTTTGTCTCTCGCCTATACAAGAGAATTTAGTGTTCCTTTCTGCCTCCGCAAAAAATCCTTCCCTCTCCCGGCAACAAAACCCGAAGGTTTATCTTACCAAGATTCCGCCTTGTAACTAGTATCAAGGCCTCAAGATCGAATCTCGAGTCACGTAGAACACTGGAGTAGGGCCCGAAGGCATTGGAATTTACAACCAGAGCCCCCATTGGCACCCAAGTGTCCTCCTATGCCAAGCAATTTCCATGGAGAGACCTCTCACGGCAGGTTTGGTCCACAATCCCGACGCGAAATTTATAACCCCCTTGGTTAGGGTTTGGCGGTTCGCAGGGGGGGCGATAACTAGCGCCATCCTTCCTTAATAATCCCTTTAGGAAATCAACCACAATTAAAGCACCCAGCTTAAAAACAATCACTAGGGAAAACATCCCTTTTGTTTCCATGGCAATCAGTCATCTCAGACCCGGCCATGCAGTCAACAAACACACCCCACTTGGGTTAACATCCAAAACTACATTAACAAACAGCTGAATGCACAACCTCTTACTTCAAGGCATCGCAATCCCATTGCATGTACAATCAAAATTTAACTTGGGTGCATCAAAAACACTTGCTCAAGGGATTTACAACCTTGTCAAACAACCAAGCATAACTTGGGTCAACAACCCCTTTAGGGTTAGGTCACAAGCTTCAATTAAGCTAGGAGCGTATCCATTTGCGATAGTCCACAGCATGATCGATAAAACAATTGGCATGAAATTATACTTAATCCTAATGCACCGGATCCCATGAAGGTCTAGGTTTCTATCCATAAGTGCAATTGCATCCTATGAGCGGAAACTATCATTTCATGTGTTTCTTTTGATCATGATCGCAAAGCCAAAGCATGAATTCTAGTTGACTATTCATGCACCGAACTAGTTTAAAAGCTATTATTTTATGTGAAATAATGCAAAAACCTTATCATTTTATGTGTGTAAAAGCTATCATTTCATGCATATAGACTGATTCGAACTCCATACTCCACCATTTCATGCATGCAACCGAGCGCTTAGAGTAAACAAAAATCCTACGACCCATCCTCGTTCCATGCATGTAGCTAACCCTTCTATCTCTTCCATAAGAAATAAAATGTAATTAATTACAAAGTTTAAAGAACCTGGGTTTGATTTGTGATCGTAGGGGCATTCGTCACGTTGGTCGCTCCGCTTGCCTCTCCTGCATTACTGGTACCAACGATAGCTTTGGCACCTATGCTTCCCGCGACTTTCTTCTTGGGAGCCATTTTCCTGCGGAGATTGGACATTCCGGACCTCGACGGATTTCAGGACGATAGGCTTGGGTAGGAAGGGTCATTAGATGGGGGGTCCTTTGCCAAAAGGGTGGCTTCACGAACATGACTCCTCGAGGCCGCACACCAACTCTCACTCCCTCTCTTTCTTTCTCCCTCTCTCTCTCTCTTCTTCCTCTACTTATTTTCTTCTTCTTCTCCTTCTCCTTCCTTCACTTCTTCTCCCCTTCTCTCCTCCCCTTCCTCTCTTCTCTCTCTCCTTCTCCCTCCTCTGCTTCTTCTTTACTTCTTCTTCTCCTTCTCTCTCTCACCTCTTTCTCTCCTTCCCTTCCTCTCTTCTCTTTCTCCTTCTCTTTCCTTCTTTCCCTCTCTTCTTCCTTTCCTTCTTCTTTTCCTCCTCTTCTCCTTCCTTCTCTCTCCTCCTCTTCTTCTCTCCCTCTCCTCTCCTTCTTCCTTTTCTCCTCTTCCCCTTCCTTCTCTTCCTCTCCCTCCTTCCTCTTCTTCTTCTTTTCTCTTCTTCTCCTCTCTCTCCCTCTTCCTTCTTCTCCTTCTCCTCTTCTTCTTCTTCTACTTCTTTCTCTCTCTCCTTCTCTTCTTCTCTCTTTTATCTCTCCTGCTCTCCCTCTCCTCTTCCTCTTCTACCTCTTCTCCTTCTCTCCCTCTTCTCTTCCTCTTCTTCTTCTCCCTTCTCACTCTTCTTCTCTTCTCTCTCTTCCTCTCCTCTCCTACTCATCATGACAGCCTGTTCTTTCCTCTTCTTTCCTTTGGGGAGGGGGATCATTGCCTTATATAGGTTTTGGGGGGGTAATCCCCTCACTCTTTCTCTTTGTGTCGTTCTTGCAGGTCCGCCTGGTGGTCGGCCTCCACCCACATGATGGTCAAGTGTTTGGTGAGCCGCGCGCGATGATGATGATGATGATGATGATCGTTACGGTGCTCTGGACATCCACGATGATGGGACACATAGATTTGTCGTTGCGGCTGGTGGCAAGGCAACAACCAGGTAAGTTCTATCTTTTTCTTTTCTTTCGTTTTCTTTGTTATTATTATTATTTTTTAAAATATCTGCTAACCTATCCATTCTACCTTACTAATTGCTGTATTACTAATCTATCACTAACCTTAGAGTTCTAACTCACTTACTAACCTATAAAGGAATTACTAACATAACTAACTCACTAATGTATAACTTTAGAGTATAATCCGATGTAGTTGTCAAAAACAAAATTTAAGTTGTGGCGTATACATGGTGTGGGACATTACATGAGATTCGCCTTACATTGTTGAAGTAAAGCTTGCATGCTATCCAACTCTTATTTTCCAAGGGGGTTAAGCTTTTCATTGAAGATCACAGTGGAAAGGGGCACCCGATAACCATACAATGCTTCGAAGGGGGAGACTCCAATGCTCAAATGAGTGGAGTTTTTGTAAGAAAATTCAGCCAAATGCAGCCATACATCCCAAGAATTTTGCACATCATGACAAAAATGTCGCAAATAAGTCTCGAGCCACTTGTTGACTTGCTCGGTCTGCCCATCCGTTTTGGGATGATAGGCTATAGACATAGCCAATTTGGTCCCCATGGAGTTAAAAATTGTCTGCCAAAATTGACTCATAAATTTGATGTCCCGATCATGTACTATGACGTGGGGTAAGCCATGCAACTTAAATACATGCTCCACAAACTGAGTGGCAACTTGAGATGCTGTAAACTGAGATTTTGTAGGGATGAAATGGGCTGCTTTAGTGAGCTAGTCAACTACCACATAAATGCTATTCCAACCCTTCTTGGTTGTAGGTAAACCGGTGATGAAATCCATGGTAACGTGGATCCATTTTCCTTCGAGGATAGGCAAGGGCTACAACAATCCACCCAGTTTAAGAGTGCTATCTTTATTTTGTTGACAAGGCACACATCTAGACACAAAGTCTTTAACATCTCGCCATAGGCCTTTCCAATGGAAGCTTTTTGAAATGCGGTCATATGTTTTGAAGACCCCTAAGTGGCCAGTAATCGATGAAGAATGCATCTCTTCAAGGATCCTTTGGGTAAAAGGAGAGGCATGGGGAATTACGATACGGCCATGGATGCAAGTGAGGCCATTGTGGAGCTGATATTGAGAGTTGTCATCCATAACACCTTGCTGTAATTTTTGAAATAGAGGGCTGAATTTAGTATCAAGCAAGTAGGCCTCTTGGAGCTCTTCAATCCAATCATGGTGGAGTTCAGTGATAGATGAAACCTTGCATGCCCACCTGCGAGAGAGTGCATCAACCACTACATTGTCCTTGCCATGGGTGTGGGCCTCTTGGAGCTCTTCAATCCAATCATGGTGGAGTTCAGTGATAGATGAAACCTTGCATGCCCACCTACAAGAGAGTGCATCAACCACTACATTGTCCTTGCCATGGGTGTGGGTAATCTCAAAGTCATAGTTCTATAGGGTAGCTACCCATCTACGTTGTTTAGGAGTGAGGTTGGGCTAAGTCAAGAAGTATTTGAGCACACGATGGTCACTTTTCACTTTAAATTTACAGTCATACAAGTAGTGTTGCCACTTTTCAATAGCATGAATGACTACCAACATCTCCTGATCATAGACATGCAACTCTCTCTCTTTATCATCCAATTTTCGGCTCTCAAATGCTATTACACCGTGTTCTTGCAGCAAGACTGTACCAATACCCCGTCCACTAGCATCACACTGGATGGTAAAATCCTTTGAAAAGTCGGGGCATACAAGGATGGGGGCTGAAGTGAGCAATTCTTTCAGCTGCTAAAAATTGCAATCAGCCAAATCATCCCATAAGAAGGCGTCTTTTTTCAGCTTGTCAGTTAATGGTGCTGCAATTGTGGCATAATGGCAAATAAATCTTCGATAAAAAGAGGAGAGGCCAAGAAAACCACGTAAGGAGGTAGTGGTAGTGGGTGTGGGCCAATCTCGAACACACTACACTTTCTTAGGGTCAGCTTGGATGCCTTTTTCACTAACAATGTATCCCAAGTACTCAACCTCTGTTTGCATGAAGACACACTTGCTTTCCTTGGCAAATAATCGGTGCTCTCTTAGTATATCAAAAGTTGTCTAAAATGCTTCAAATGCTCATGGAGTGACTTGCTGTAAATGAGTATAACATCAAAGAATACCAACACAAATTGGAAAAGCCATGGCCGCAATATTTTGTTCATTAGGATCTGAAATGTGGCAAGGGCATTAGTGAGCCCAAATGGCATGACAAGGAAATGGTACAAGCCACGGTCAGTCTAGAAGGCTGTTTTAACTTCATCACCCACTCTCATTCGGATCGCAAATCAATCTTGGTGAAGTAGTGTGCTCCCTTAAGCTCATCAAGCAAGTCATCGATTCGAGGGATGGGGTATCTATTTTTGACGATGATCTTATTGAGATCACGGTAGTCAATGCACAACCGGAAGGATCCGTCCTTTTTCTTAACCAATAGAACCAGGGAGGCATAAGGGGAAGAGCTAGGCTCTATGAATCCCATTTCAGTGAGCTCCTTGACTTGCTTAGCTACTTCCTCTCGCTTACATTTAGAGAGCCGATATGGGGGTTTATTGACGGGCTTGGCATGGGGCTCCAAGTCAATCGAGTGATCCACCAATCTCTAAGGTGGGAGAGTGGTGGGGGGCTGAAATAGGTCCTCATATTCAGCCAAAAGTGCTTTTAGTGCTGCATTTTGCTTCCCCAAGGTGTGCTACTTATCATTATCCTTATGCAAATGCAAGACAAAGATCTGTGAGCGTTTCTTGAATTCCTTTTTGAGTTGTCTTGCTGTTAGAAGCTGAAAATATGCAATTTCTTTGATGCCCTCCAAATGTACAAGCTGCCCATGCATTATAAACTCCATATACAACTAAGAGAAGTCCATAGAGATTTTTCCCAACTACTGCAGCCAATCACAACATCCACGGGGCCCATATCAAGGGTAATTAAGTCCACCTTTGCTGTATAATTTTCGGCACAGCATAAGAGACACTTGTGTGCATACATGGGAGCTTATTTCCTCACTTCCATTGGCCACTTGAACCCTAAGAGTTTGTTGTAATTTAGTAGGAATGCATGTCAAATGGGCAAGAGTCGATTTATTCGCAAAACTGTGTGTGCTGCCACTATCTATAAGAATGTATACATTCTTGCCATCAATGTTACCATGTATCCATAGGGTGTTCGGACTCCTAGAGCCAATCCATGCATCCATGGAGATCGAACAAACTGATATAGTGGTAAGTGTGGGGTGCAAAGGGTCATTCCCAAGCATGCCATCCATGGGGCAGCCACCGAGGTTAAAAGGGAACCCATCCAATGAGTCATAAAACTGATCGGTGTCAAGATCCTCTTCGTATTCAGCATTTTCAGCAAGTGTCATCATGGAGAGTTGTCATGTGAGGCCTCTTCCAACTTGTCACTATCTTCTAGCACATACATGCTATTAAACTTGACAATGGCATTCTTAAAGGGGCATTTGGATGCATGATCAGTCGTGTACTTATCCCCACATTTAAAGCACAAGCCTTTAGCCTTGCAATCCTTGACAACCTTAGGAGGAATGAATTTTTGACCATTAGGACTGAAGCCATTCTGTGTCTTATTTTTAGCATACTTTTGGTCACTTTTGGAAGGGGCTGTTGTCGCAAAACTGCCATATTTCCTTTCAGCATTAAAAGTGGGGTAAGTGGGAATTTTGGGGCTGTCATTCCTTGCATTATTGCTGTGATAATTATCAGCTTATGGTGGTTTCCTAATAGGGTATCTTTTCTATCCTGCAATGGGATTGCATGCCCTCATTGCAATGGTATTTCCGACCATATCGTTCAGCCAATTCTATGGCTACAAACAAGATGGCTGGCTTTTGAGCCATTACATCAGCTGAAAGACGCACATCTAGCCCATAAATGTATTTATGAAATTTGGCCTCATTACTAACGGCCTCAACATACATGGATAGGTTCATAAACTGGTTGGTATACTCCCTCACGGTGAGATTTTGCTAATCAAACTGATACCATTGCCTAGCCAAACGTTCTTTCTCTACTGGGGAGACAAAAACTTGGATCATTTGCATCTTGAAATCTTCCCAATCATGAAACTGCTGATTTTCTCTTTGAATAAATCTTAACCATGTGTGGGCAAAACCTTCCAAATGAAGGGAGGCAAAAATAATCTTTGCCTCATCGGTACGGGGGTAAATGAGAAAATAGGCTTCCAATTTAGAGGTCCATTCCTCTAATTCAGTCGAGGATGAGGACTGCCCATTAAAATTAGTAAACACAATCTTGTCATGCAGCTCGTTTGGGCCTTGTTGTCCATGTATGCCATGTGCTACATGCTGCCCATGTATGTTGTGCTGCCCATACATGCCTTGCTGTCCAAACCCTGGCTGTCCAAAATTTCCATGGGGGCCATGCTGTCCATGCATTACATGAGGACCAAATTGCACATTAGGACCTTGCTGCCCAAAACTGCCATGTGCATGCTGTCCATGTACCCCTTGCATTCCATCCTGCCCAAAATTTGCATTAGGCCCTTGCTAGCCATTCCCATGAGTGTGTATATAGCTTCCATTACGTGGGAGTTGTGGTCCCAAGGATGGGCTTGAAGGGTTCGTAATGGGGGAGGGAAGGATGGGTTAAGGATGTCAAGTGGAGGGCTCACCCATCTCATAAGTGCTATGGGGAACACCATGGGTGCCACTAAAACCTTGTGGGCTACGCCTGGTCTCCAAGGGGGGAGGGCGGTTGGCCTCACGGGGAGGGAGATGCTCCTTGGGCCGATCCGAGGGGGAGCCATCCAGGCACGAATCCCTTCATTTAGCACAATGTTTTTTGTATAAAACGTTTCAAACTCGGCCCATGCACTCGATGAGTAAGTCCATCTTGGCCATCAACTCGGAATGACGATGATCTTGGCGTGTTTCCATCTGTCTATGGTGTTGTTCCAACTCTTGATATCGTTCGGCATGACGGGTCTCATGTTGGCATAGAGTATAGCTGAGCATAGAGAAGCGGTCCATCTCGAGGGCACCCTCTTCAAGCATGTCTTTACGATCCTCTTGGTCTAAGCTAGGAACATTCATTGAGGCACGAGAGTCCCTTATTTCATGCTGGAAGTCCTCTTGGGCCTTTGCTTTACCCTTGTGGCCTGCCATCCCAAGTGTAGTCCACCAGACCCCTTGTTACAAAAATGGCAATATCTTGAGCTAGGAAGCTCTGATCGCCAAATTTTTTTATTCAAATTAAATCTCTTGATCCCCTCTAGGACATTATATAAAAATATCTCTGACTATAAATGATCAGGGCTTTTCTATAATTGACTTTTATGGGCTGACTATGTAGGATTATTGCCTATCCCGTAGTACCTCTGAGCACAAAATTGAGCATATATCCCAAACCGTAGGGCGGAATGGGGAGATTTTTGGTTCAAATCGAAGAGGTGGATGCCCTCTTCAAATGGAGCCATGAAGCCCACACTCAATCACACAAGAAGGCTTTGCTATAATTGACTTTTGCAGGCTGACTGTGTAGGATTAGCTGTCTGCAATACCCTGCAAGGACTCCTTCAATGAGCATACCTTATCCCAATTCTGAGGTTCTTATTTCAAGGTATCTAGGGCCTCAATGGTGGTTCTCAATGCCACATAGAGCCATACATCATTTGCATCCATAGTTCTCTTGTTGAGACCATTTTCATGACTACATACCCTGCCCTTCATGCATGCATCCACCATACATTCCCAAGTGATACATGTCATTACCAATACATGCACAGGGCTATGGACATAAATGATTAGGGCTCGGGCTATTCATTTAAGTGTACCTACACCTGCAAGAAGCTTTGGGCTCTGGAACACCGAGAGGTGGGCAAAGTTCCCCCCGAGCCGGGTGTGCACCCTTTCAGGGTCTTTGATGGCAAGGGGGGTCACTTGTCTTTTGTCTTGCCACCTCACCTAGCATCGGGCTTTTCCTCACCTGGAATATACATGGCAGACATTTATTATTAAGGAACCAACATGATATGCATTTATAAATTGAGGATTGGGCCTTTCATGATATGCATGATCAATAAGGAAAATGGGATGGGAAAAGGGTTTACCTCTGCAAATTAGTGACTCACTGATTGCATGACTTACCCTTCTTACAATTTCTTTCTTATCAATCGGAATCAAAATAAGAGTACATCTAAGGATTAGATTAAAATCTTGATTAATGGGAAAAGAAATTTAAATATCATCCAGCCATGCATGCATTTCAAGGGTGTGGACTGAGGATGGGAATCCAATTGGCACTCTCAAACTCCAAGAAGGCATGCAATTCTTCCATCTCTCTCATCAAGTGGCTGAGCTCAACAATTGGATGTAAAAGAGAGAGCAAGAACCGATTGACATACCTTATTCAAGCTTGGGGAAGAGTTAATGGCTGCCCTTCTCCAAGAAATTTGTGGTTGCCCTTCTTCTTGCAGCGCCGTGGTTGTATGGGGGCCTTCAATGTCGTATATCTTCACTTGTTGAAGCTTGTGGCTGCTCCCAAGGCTCCCGGGGTAAGGAAATTGAAGGGGCTTCAGTGTGCCATGAGCTTGGGTGGTGAAGGTTTCATGGCTGCCATGGCTGCTGCCCACAGTAGGGTTTGAGGTATTGTCAAGGAGTGGTGGGGGACCTCAATACCCGTGCTCAAGCTTGCCCAGAAGTGTGCCAAAGGCTGGAGAATGAAGTAGGGAAGGCTAAAGCTGAGCTAGAGTGGGAGGAGTGACCAGGAGGAGTGAGTAGGAGGGCTGTCCACAGGAGGCTCCAGGCAAGTCAGGTAGGGCTCATGGCTGCTCTAGATGCTGAGCATGATGGAAGGAAAGCTCTAGGACAAGTAATTCTGGCAGCAGAGGAAGAGGGGGAAGCAAGATTTTTGCACTTCTTAGGGCTGAAGGTTCCATGGCAGCTTGAAGGAAGAAGGAGAGAGAAGGTTCTCTTGAAAAAGTAACTGTGCTTTTGGACTTCTCTAACTCTGCTGCACTCCTTTTGCCCAAAACCCTCAAGAAACTTACATGGAAATTAGTGACGACCTGCCAAATTTATCTTCCCGCCTCCATATGTGTCCATGGTTCTTGGGAAGGCTCCAAGAAAGGATGCCATAGTCTTCAAGAGGGCTGACAGCTTGCCTGAGTACTCCCTGTGTACCTGTGAGAGAGATGTAACTGAGGTTTTCTAATTGTGAGAAACTATGAGAACCCTAAATCTATGGGGAAAGAAAAGGATCAAGGACAAAGCTCTGATACCACTTGTAATGAAAGAGACCTAACTAGCCTAACTAAGGAAGAGAAGAGAGAGAAGGACTGCAGGAGAAGAAGAAGAGGAGAGAGAAAGACAGGGAGGAGAGAGAGAAAGGGAGAAAAGGGAGGAAGAAGAAGAAGAGGAAGACGAAGGAGAAGCCATGAAAGCTTGTGAATGTGAAAAAGAGAGATTCTTGATAATTTTGTGATGCCTTAGAATACCCTCTTACACCTTACATACCGTCAGTGTGACTGTATGTTCCCATGCCATGTTCCTGCGCTTGTTACAGTGAGAGTGAGAGTTAACACCAGAGTAAAATAGTGAGATTAACAAGAGGTGATATAATTTTCAAGATAAAGAGATATCACCCTTTCACAAATTGATATTCTTCCTATGAATCCCTTCTTTTCTAATACCCTTTCTCAACTTCCATAGCCCCATGCAAGTACATTGGCATTCTGTGTAATGCTTCCTCTTGCATTAGGGTTTCTGATAGGTGGACTTATCCCACCTTGACTCCCACTAGCTATAGGTAATGCTAAATTATTGTTAGGACAACCTAGACTTGAATAGAGATTTTCCCTAGATGTGTAGGCTGGGTGTAATCATAACTCTATCTCATCTACTCATGCAATGGTAGTATCTATATTAGTGAGAGGAACACTACTAAGCTACACTTGGATGTTAAAACCTAATCCATGTAGGAAATATTGTAATTGGGAAACAATGGAATTGGAATAGGGGCTTGCTATTTGTAAAACGCCTTCTTCAATTTATTGGCATAAGCTCAAGCATTCTCATGAGACTCTTAACGTGTCACATTCAAAACACACAGCCAATATTGGCCACCTCTCTCAGGGGTAAACTCTCTTCGGAAGGCCACATAAAATAGATCTATTGTGTTTATGGTTCCGACTTCCGAGCAATGATACCACATTACAACTCTTCCTTTCAAAGTCATATTAAAGAGCATCATAAGATGTCCTTCATCTTGGATTTGACAATTAAACATTAACTATTGGAAGTACCTAATATGAAGTTTTTCATCCTCCTCTACCAACCCATTAAAAATGGGTAGGGAAAAATCAAGCACTGGAAAATCTATTGTTCATGCAACATGTATCACAATTGGTTGCGCCATCATGACAATCAGGTTTGCTCCAAGGGTTTGTACCGAAGGGGTTACACTCCCACTCAAAGTAGAGTGAATTTTGGGGGAAAGGGGAATGCTAGAGCTTCAGGCTTCTTTCCTTGATGAACTGATTGGGATATTATCTCACTCTTAATGATATTTGACTACTACGCTCACAAGAGAATATCTCCTAATGATCTCCACTCTCCATCTCTCCCTTTCAACTCTTTCTTGTCATTGAATCTCAGCTTGATAGTTTCTATTGGGGTATATTGGAGATATCTCCACAGTTTTTAGCATACACTAACTAACTGGGTCCCTATTGCTAGTAGCCAAGCTTTGAAAACTACCACTTATTAGCAGCTCCTGGTAAATGCACCACCTGTCAAAACCTAAAAGACACTAGCTCTAAGGCTCTTGCTAGGCTACTTACTCTCTAAACAACCCCCATGGCCTCGTGGTGGCAAGGAGCATCTAGATTATGTGAAATGATCTATCTATCAAATGCATTTGTAGATATGAGTTTCAAATTGTAACCGAATGTATTGCCCATCCTCCCGATTCCAAGCAAAGGAAGTATCCCATACATATAGGTGACTGTAATATTTCTGCAATGAAATATTGAAGACCCTAGATCTCGCCCAAAAGCGGTTCGAGGTAATCTCCCGCAATAAAGATACACTGGGCTAAGTGCTCCCTCCACGTGCATCAACAAACACCAGGCCCGCGTCATGTGTAGAAAGCCGTGGCTCAAAACCCGTAGCCCACGCGGGAACACCCCTTCAAGGGGGAAAAGAGATAATGGATAATATTTGCAATTTTTTTTAAAACTCCCCTCCCCTTCAGCCGTTGCATGGCGGGGAGAGGAAGTATGAGTGAAGTGGTGGAGGGGCATGAGGAGGAGGCATGCAGCTTGCCACTTGTGTGGCTACCCCCCCCCCCCCCCCTTCACACTATATATGAACCCCCCTCCCCAAGCTTGAGGGGAGAGAGGGAAGGATCGTGCTGTTGCTGCCCATCGCCGAAGTGCTGCTGCCCACCGCCAAAGAGTTGCGCCGTCATCGCAGGCTGCTGCCGCACCCCTGCGGTCATCATCACCGTCATCTTCATCATCATTACCATCATCATCATCATCATCTTCAGCATCATCATCATCTTCACCATCTTTATCCCCACCTCCATGTCATCTGACTGTGACAGAAGCTTGGAAGCTTCTATTGAAGCTTCCATATGCCTTATTCACCTGTGCCTTCCCGGGTTCCTTAAAACCGTGACTACAAGACCCAAATTCTTGTGCGGAAGAGGAGAATCTCGAACAGTAGTACCCTCGAAGTGTGTAAGGGAGCCAAGGAAGATTCACTACGTCGAAATCTACCGCATCAATGGCTCCTAAGCAAAAGGCGAGAGGAGCACATGTGGGAGCTTCCACTCCAAGTACACAAGTGGACAATGCCCCAATTCTTAATGCCTAGGTTCCGATAACATTCCCACATGAAAAGGATGCTTTAAGCATGTTTTTAATTCACATAGGGAAATTTAAATGCATTTACATATTCGATTTAGAAAGTTTAGTGGCATGTCGAGCACTTGCGTTTGCTTGCACTTCCGTGGTCAAGAGTAGTTGCATTTTCAACATATGACGCATAAGTTAAAAACGAATTTGTCCAAAGGCATCCTTGTTGCATCTCACAAAGGTTAGGACATATAACACATAACGCATTTAGGTAATAAATTCTTGGTTGTGTCTCGTGATTAAGGCAACCGTAGACAGACGTTAAATGTTGTCTAAAAAGTTGCATTGAAAGGAAAAAAGATTTATAAACTTTGTCAATAAAACTGATATAATCCAATTCGCATGCAATGAATAGTCACAATTTAGATTGGGTTAAGTGATAATGGACAAATTAAAATCAATGATGGACTCATGGCATTCGCTCATGCATAGAGTTCTTTTATCAAAGTTTGAATGCATCTTCATTAAAAATATTAAAGCTTTGATTTCGTTGCATCAACGTAGGGTTTATAAGAGTTAGCTCTGAATTGTCAATCATTATAGTTTAGGGCAAGGAAAAGTAACGATCATTGTAGATCTTATAGCTGCATAGAAGGAAACGCTCTATGGTCTTGAAATCGCATATTTCCATGGAATGTTATATCTTGCAGTTACTTACATCTTTTAGGGGAAAGTACTTGCAAATTTAGAAGAAAGTATTTGCATCTTTAAAAGGAAAAATCATCTTAAATCATGGGTTGGTTAGATCAACTAAGTAATTCACATATAATTGAATAGCTTACATGAGAATCATAAGGGTATGATTAGTTAGCATATGACGATCACCTCAATGTGCTAGGTAGGGTTAAGCTATGATAAAATTTTGCCTAGTATCGCACTTGGGTTGTCGACTTAATACTTCCAATCTTAAAGGTCCTACCCACATTCACGGAATGTTAGGGTTAGCTAAACGCCCATACGAGAATGATCTAGGGTTCTCACCCTTGTTGAGATATCGAGCTCCACTCGTGATACGCCAGGGTGACCGTTGTGTATTTATGTCACTGACTTGTCAGTTGCAGACGCGGTTGGTACACCGCCCATGAATAATAGCTACATGATAGCTATCCTTATCTACTCTAGTTCGTGGCTCAGTTAGTATGCCACCTTAGTTAGTTGAGTTTGTTTTTGAGACCCATATAGAGGGTTCTTCTATTTCTTTGTAGTAGAGTTCTTTTGGCTTACACAACTAAGAAGAGGAAAACTGTTTTCAGCCTCCACCCTTGTGTGTCTTCCCCCATTGTGCAAGCAAGAAAGCTTCAAGCGAGACTCCTTCCTTCTCTCCCACAATCTTGACATGGTATCAGAGCCTTGTTCGTGGTAAGGAGCTCAAGAAAGCAAGCCAAGCTCGCGGTGTTCTGGTAAGAGGAGCAGTGTTGCTTTCATTTTTTGTTTCGGGAGCAGATCTCTGTAGGTAGCACAGCCGGAAGGTGCAGGAGTGCATTGTCTCAGGTTGAGACGCCCTTCGCGGTGAAGCAAGAGGGCAGTTTTTTTTATTTGAGGCCATTTCGGGGCCTGTTTTGGAGGCGGAAGTTTTCTGCATGCACTCAGGAAAAGGCCCAGTTTTATGCTGTGCAGCCACTGTTCTATAGGTCGGTGAATAGTTACTGTAAAAATTGCTTTGTATGCTTGTACGCAGAGACATTGGGAGTTACAGAATCATCCCTGTTGCCTGTTGATGCAAAATCGTCACTAGGAAGTGACTGTGTGGTCAAATACCACTTTCGCCAGTTTTGCAGATTTTCCCTTATGAGGGTGAAGCTGTGGTTTTTGCAGTGACAGAATTTTTTGCAGTCTTTTGTAATGGCATCTGATTCTCTTTCACAGATTGTCACTGAAAAGCTTGACAAGAACAACTTCCAAGCATGGAAGTTTAGAATGACGAATTTCCTTATGGGAAAAGGATATTGGGAATTTGTTGCAGGAAATGAAGAAGAACCGGTTCTTCTTGATGTTCCCAATCAACAGCAAATGCAGGCATTTAAAGCATGGCATGAGAGAGCCAGGAAAGTTATGTATTGGCTGTCTATCAGCATTTCAGACTCTATGATTGTGCATATTCAGGATGCAAGTACGCCAAAGGAGGCATGGGATACTTTGTCAAAAATGTATAGCACAAATACGCAAGCCAGGAAAATGCAGCTCAAGCAAGAGTTGCATAATGTGCAAAGAGAAAGTATGAGCATCAACGACTACCACATGAAGGTGAAGAAGATTGCAGATGCACTTGCTTCCATTGGGTCGCCAGTGGAAGATGATGATTTAGTTTCTGTGACCTTGAATGGTCTAGGAAAGGATTATGCACAGTTCCGAACATCCATTTCCGTCCGTGAAAGATTTCCTGATTTTGAGGAGTTGATTGCTCTTATAATTTCTGAGGAGCAGAGAAATGGTGGTGCATCTTCTTCAGGAGGAACTTCAAAAGAAGCTGTCTTCTACTCAAATACTGGAAGAGGTAGAGGCAGAGGTAGAGGAGGACGATTTGGAGGCCGTGGCAGAAATCAGAATATGCAGCAAACTCAAGAAAACCAGTCCTATGGAGGAGGACGTGGTAACTCTAGAGGCAGGGGGAGCCAAAGAGGTCGTGGTGGATGGCAAAGAGGGAAAAATGCAAACAGTAATGTTGAATGCTACTACTGTGGTAAAATGGGTCATATGGCTAAAGACTGCTATAAAAAGCAGAATGACATCATGAATGGAAAACTGCAACAAGGGAATTATGCATCTTCTAGTAGACAGGGTGATGACAGAAATGAGCACTTGTTTATGGTGCAGCACATGAACAATTTTGTGACAAGTGCAGAAGAAAGCAATGATGTATGGTATGTTGGCTCAGGTGCATCAAACCACATGACAGGTCATGCAGAATGGATGGAGGATGCAAGAAAAATGGAAAAACCAGGATTTGTGGAGACTGGTGATGATATTGCACATCCTATTGTGCAGATTGGAAAATTTCCCTTGTCTATGCAGGATGGGAAAAAGAAATACTTGTCCGATGTATTTCATGTCCCGAATATCACCAAGAATCTGGTTTCTGTCGGTTAGATGGTTGAGCAGGGCTTGCAGGTCAGATTTAATCCTCATGGATGCTTTGTTGAGGATATGAAAAATAAAGGTCGCTTGATAGCAAAAGGAAAGAAGAAGGGCAGAATGTTTGCGTTGGATGCAGACATGTCTGAATTAAGTGCAGCAATGTTTGCACATGGGACCAGTGTAGTTGCAGATATTGATATCTGGCATAAACGCATTGGTCATGTTAATGTACAGCGACTTAAATCAATGTAGGCCCAAAATATTGTTGCAGGTTTGCCGAAATTCAAGGTTGCAGAAATGCATAAGGTATGTGAAGCTTGTCAATTTGGAAAACAGGCAAGGAAACCATTTCCTAGACATGTTCAAGAGAGTAAGAAGCCATTGGAATTAATCCACTCTGATGTGTGGACTACTAAAGCTGCATCTCTTGGAGGCTGTCATTATTTTGTCACTTTTATTGATGACTATAGCAGAAAAGTTTGGGTGTATTTTATGAAAAAGAAAAGTGAAGTTTTTGGGCTTTTCAAAACCCTTAAAGCTATGGCTGAAAAAGAAACAGATCTGCAAATAAAATGCCTAAGGTCAGATGGAGGGGGAGAGTACCTCTCAAATGAGTTTGCAAAGTTCTTGCAGGAGCATGGCATAAAGCAGCAATATTCATGCAGTTATACCCCACAACAAAATGGAATTGCAGAAAGGAAAAACAGGCATATTGGAGAGGTATCTCGTGCCATGCTTAATGAAAAAGACTTGCCAGATTTTTATTGGGCTGAAGCAGTTGCTACAGCAGTCTACATAATGAACAGGACTCCCACTGCAGCAATACATGGAATGACTCCAGCGGAGAGGTATACTGGTAGGAAACCAGATATTTCTCATTTGAAAATTTTTGGTTGCATTGCCTATGTACATGTGCCAGATGAGCTAAGATCCAAGTTGGATCCAAAAGCTGAGAAGTGCATCTTTATTGGTTACTCTCTGCAGCAAAAAGGGTATAGATGCTATAACCCTTCTACTCGTAAGTTTATAGTGAGCAAAGATGTTGTTTTTGATGAGATGAGTAGCTGGTATAAACCAGTAAATGTGATTGATGATGTAGATGCACAAAATGGTAATGCTGCACAGAATTCACAGCAGCAGTCACAAAATATTAGTGGACCTGGAGCGTCCTCTAGCAGTGGTTCACATTCTTCGCCATGGACAGGCAGATTGAGATCAGGAGAATCTTCTCAAAGCAATGCAGATAGTGGTATGCAGGTATCACGAAAAGGAAAAGAGAAGGTTGATCAGCCCATGTTTGATGTGAATGCAGGTCACTCTTATGTGGATGGTGAATCCAGTGGCTCAGAACAGAGCATTGATGATGAGTTGGGCATTCCTTCTATTGTTACACCTGGAGTAAGGAAGACCTGGGATGTTTTAAGAGCACCTGGAAGTGAACCTACTTTGCCCAGGTCTAGAGAGCTAGGTATCCTGTGGATAGGCTGAAATATGATGGATTTACAGCCATTCACTATGCATATATGGTCAAAGTGATACAGGAACCAGAACCCACTTCTTTTGAGGAAGCCATGGGAAAAGAAAAATGGGAGAAAGCCATGGATGAAGAAATGGATGCCTTGAAAGCAAATGCTACATGGGAATTGGTACCTTTGCCTAAAGGTAAAAATGCAATTGGCTGTAAGTGGGTTTATAAGGTGAAGCACAATGCAGATGGTTCTGTGAACAGATACAAGGCAAGATTAGTAGTCAAGGGGTATGCACAAACATATGGTATTGACTATGAAGAAACATTCAGTCCGGTTGCAAGGATGGCAACCGTAAGAGCGGTCATTGCTATGGCTGCATCAAAGGGATGGTCTTTACATCAGATGGATGTAAAGAATGCATTCTTGCATGGTGATTTGCAAGAAGAGGTCTATATGGAGCAGCCACCAGGTTATGTGCATGCTGTTCATCCTGAGTTTGTTTGCAGGTTGAAGAAAGCCTTGTATGGCTTGAAGCAAGCACCTAGAGCATGGTCTGACAAGATAGGACAGTATCTTGTCACTATTGGCTTTCAGATTTCCAAGGCAGATTTCTCACTTTATGTGAGAAAAACAGAGAAAGGTATTATGCTACTTGTCATTTATGTTGATGATTTGATTATGACAGGTGACAGTGATGAAGATATCCTTCATGTAAAAATGCTTTTGAAGCAGAAGTTTGAGATGAAGGATTTGGGAGAGCTGCGTTATTTCTTGGGCATTGAGGTGATTAGATCACCAAGTGGGATACAGCTCTTGCAGAGGCAGTATGGATTGGACATGCTGTCCAAATATGGGATGATAGGCTGTAAGCCTATTTCAGTTCCTTTGGAGCAGAATGTGAAGCTGAGCACAGATGCAGGTGAGCTTCTAGAAGACCCTACTATGTACAGACGCATAGTAGGAAGTTTGATTTATATGACTATTACCAGGCCAGATTTGAGCTATGCTGTTGGATTGGTAAGTCAGTTTGTGCAGGCTCCAAGGAAACCACATTTGGATGCGGCTAGACGCATACTCAGGTATGTGAAGTCCACATTGCAGTATGGACTATTTTATGAGACTGGGGTTCAGATATAGTTGCATGGATACACTGATGCTGATTGGGCTGGTAGCATTTCTGATAGACGATCTACCAGTGGATATGTGTTCTCTTTTGGGAGTGCTGCAGTCACTTGGAGCAGCAAGAAACAGCCTACAGTTGCCTTGTCGAGCACAGAGGCTGAGTACAGGGGTGCAGCAATGGCTGCATGTGAGGTAGCTTGGTTGCATAAGCTACTTTATGATATGCATCAGTCTACAGATGGACCAGTTGTCATTTATTGTGACAACATGAGTAGTATACACTTGGCAAATAACCCAGTCTATCATGCTAGAACAAAGCACATTGAGGTGCATTATCACTATGTGCGAGAGAGGGTTTTACTAGGTCTTATTGATCTAGTTTATGTCAGCACAGAGGATCAGGTAGCTGACATATTCACGAAGGCATTGGGCGCAGAGAAGCTACGCAAGTTCAGAGACCTGCTTGGTGTGCAGGAATTGGGATTGAGCTCGAGGGGGAGTGTTGAGATATCGAGCTCCACTCGTGATACGCCAGGGTGACCGTTGTGTATTTATGTCACCGACTTGTCAGTTGCAGACGCGGTTGGTACACCGCCCATGAATAATAGCTACATGATAGCTATCCTTATCTACTCTAGTTCGTGGCTCAGTTAGTATGCCACCTTAGTTAGTTGAGTTTATTTTTGAGACCCATATAGAGGGTTCTTCTATTTCTTTGTACTAGAGTTCTTTTGGCTTATACAACTAAGAAGAGGAAAACTGTTTTCAGCCTCCACCCTTGTGTGTCTTCCCCCATTGTGCAAGCAAGAAAGCTTCAAGCGAGACTCCTTCCTTCTCTCCCACAATCTTGACAACCCTAAGGATCAATTGACCAAATACTAGATTTCTGTATGAATTTAGGAACCCTAGGGCCAAAGCGTTATCGGCCTAGTAGGGTTAAGGTTGGGTTGGGTCAAGAGGACTCCCAATCCCTTATCTTGATCAAAGGTATTCTTGATCAAGAAAGACCGTACGAAGAAAGATATAATCCCACAAGTCAGATACTGACACAAGCTACAACGCCGTAAGATCTTGTGTCTAAATTACAAAATAGTATTGCTACTCCTTAGACCAAGTTTGGCGAGTCCTAAGTACAAGTCTAATTTTTCTAGAAGTTGAGTAGTTATCCTGCTGCTACACTCTTCCTTGGGACTTATTTGCCAAGCTGGGGGAAATTATGAATTGCCTAGTAAGAAATTGACCAATCAAGTTAGGACAACGGGGTTGCCCAGGATTTATTGTCTATAATTTAAGGATAGCTAAGGTAGTGATAATTTGGGTCAACAAGTTATAAACCCTAACCCAAGGAAAAAGGGGTAAACAAGCAACTTAGCTTACGAAACCCTTGGGATCTTGCCAAGTCACGATTAATCCCAGATCGAATGCTGGATGTATTTGGAGAGAAGGATTCACGCCTTAGCAATTGGCCATACAAACAACCACTGGAATGTTCTTGATTGTACGCTTAGGTGCACTATTTGTAATTCTTTGTTCAAAGAACTAATTCAAGAAAAACATCTAATGCTTCAGGTTAAAAGCTTGGAGGGAGAGGCAATATCAGTTATCTCTGACTGTCTGCCTGACCCTATCCAAGGGGGTTGTTAGCCGCACTGGGTACGTGGACCAAACCCGCTGCGAGAGGTCTCTCCGTGGGTGCTACTTGGAGCAGGAGGACGCTTGGGTGCCAGGGGAGGCTCTGGCCGTAAATCCCTTGCCTCCGGATCCTACACAAGAGGCCGACGTGACTCGAGATGGGATCTCGAGGCCCGCATACTAGTCGACGGGCGGAACTTGAAATAGCGATCCCTGAGGATTGCTGGAATAGCCTCCGAATAGATTATGTGATGTATTCCAAAGACTAATAAATAAAGATCAAATGTTGAAAAGGAACTTGCTTGACATTGTTTTTCTATGTCAGTGCCTAAGTTACGTGAAGGAACCAGTGATTAATTGGTTGATTAAAGAATCTATTTTTGCTTGTCAAACTAAATGTGGTAGGTAATTAGATAACTAAAGCAACTCGAGGAAAGTGCGGTGGATGTGACTCTGGGTCCGTCCTACGAAAGGGTGGTCCTGGTTGGCCGAGAACTTTTTCAAAGGAATTGGAGCGAGGTAACAATGACCTAGAATCTATAGAGCTAGACTCCTTATTTATGGTGGTTTAGGGGAATGGAATGGGACTATGCCTTATGAGCAGAGAGGTCGAGCTTTTCACCCCTCTCGTTTTCCATTCTCCTTGAACCAAGTGCAGTATAAATCTGATTCGACCCTGATGTTTTTGCGTAAAGTAGTTCGCTAGCTACCATTCTAGGAACTTGACCATTAGGAAAACCCTGATTCAGGTCGGTCCTAAGTGGGAACGGCCAGAATGCTTCCGCTTTGTGGCAAACTCTGGAAGACCTAGATTGCAAACCCTGTGGCATTCCTTGGGAGTGCCGAGCGGTGCTTTCTAGACTCTCTTCCCGATGGTCTGCTAACATGTGTCCTACAAGTGGACAGGGGGACACGCTACAATTGGTATCAGAGCAAACCAACGAAATCTAATATTTACAAGAGAACTTAATGAGGAGAAGTAGAGCAATGTTGTCGTTAAGAACATTTCCTTACTTACTTATGGATGCTGGCCTACAGAGTCGCGAAGCACGGAACAAATTCTTAGTATTCCAGGTTATGTTTATGACTATAATGCGTGCTTCGGATTATTGACGGAGGCTAGGTATGATGAATATCCTAGACCGCATCTACAATCCTTCACCCCTGTACGTGGAACGAAGATGGACGGGTGAATCAGGAATTTATTACATAGCTTCCCATTGACTTGCGTACCTTCGGACCAACTTGAAGAGAATCAAGTGGATGGAGGATTTAAAGATTGTGAAGCTGTACATCTTTGTTGAGGATCACGCAAACACAACCCTACATGTCGGTGGTCAGAAAGTTAAACAAAACAAGTATGTGTATGAGGAAGTGACTTGAATAATCCCTGCCGACAAAATCAAGGTGCTGGGATGTTATGAGAGAAATGGGTATCAAAGGAAGGGATACCCCAAGCTTACTATGACCTATTGATTCCTGAAAATTTATGACCCCACTCCATATTATTACTCACTTCCCGTAGCCGAATGTAACACAATCTTATTTTTTCCCAATTGATGTATCAGCTTGTTCTACCTTCCCAAAATAAATGTACTCGAAAGGGCTATGCCCACATGAATGAATAAGATTTTTCTTATCACTGTCTGTCATGGCTGTAAGTGTTGGGAAAGGAGTTAGGAAGGGGCTACATGTCTATTTGATTAAGCTAAATAAGCTAGATCAGGATCAAGAATCTAGGGAAGAACCTTCATGGTTAAAGGAATACGTAGACGTATTTCCTGAAGAGCTGACAGAACTTCCTCCTCAAAGGGAAGTCGATCACAAAATCAAGCTAGCGCCAGGAGCTACACTAATAGCAAAGAGACCATACAGAATGTCCATCCCAAAAGCGATTGCACTGAAGGCGAAACTCAAGCAACTGTTAGACCAAGGCTACATCCGTCCTAGCAGTTCGCCATGGGGAGCTCCAGTATTGTTCCAGAAGAAGAAAGATGGAACGCTTCGGCTATGCATTGACTACAAAGGGTTGAATCAATCGACCATTAAAAACAAATACCCCATCCCAAGAATAGATGAACTTCTTGACCGTCTTCAAGGTGTGAAGATCTTCTCTAAGATTGATCTCACGTCTGGATATTATCATATAAGGATCAAGGAAGAGGATATCCCAAAGACAGCATTCAGCACAAGGTATGGGCACTTCGAATTCCTAGTCATGTCATTCGGGCTGACAAATGCTCTTGCTACCTTCAACAGGCTAATGTAGGATATCTTTAGGCCCTATCTTGATGACTTTGTACTCGTCTTCTTTGACAATACCCTAGTCTACTCCAAGCAAGAAGAAGATCATGAACCCCAGCTTTGCATTGTTCTTGAAACAATGAGAGCACACAAGCTTTATGCCAAGAAGAAGAAGTGTGCATTTTCCAAGCGACAGATTGAATATCTAGGATTCATTGTATTAGCGGAAGGAATTTAAGTGGATCCGACCAAGGTTAGAGACGTTCTGGAGTGGCCAAAACCAACTTCTATTAAAGAAATATGTAGTTTTCTTGGATTGACAGGATGGTACATGGTCTTTATCAAAAACTATGCTTTGATTGCAGCACCTCTGATTGATCTACTAAAGAAGCAAGTATCAATTGTATGGTCACTGCTGAACAGTCCAGCTTTGACAAACTAAAGCAAAGCTTGGTATCAGCACCCATCCTCAAACTTTTGGATCTTAGTAAGAATTTTGAAGTGATAACTTATGCTAGCACACTTGCTTTAGGATGTGTGTTTATGCAAGAAGGTCATCCCGTAGCATACTCTTCAAGGAAACTGAAGAATCATGAAAGGAACTATCCTACCCATGATCTAGAGCCGTTGGCTGTCGTCCATGCTCTCAAACTTTGGAGACACTACTTACTGGGTTAAAAATTTACCCTAGTGATGGACCACAAGAGTCTTAAATGGATTTTCACCCAGAATGAGCTCAATATGAGGCAACGTCGATGGATTAAAGTATTGGAAGAATATGACTTTGAAATCAAATACTGGCCTGGAAAGGAGAATGTAGTTGCCGATACACTCAGTCGCAAGGTATTTCTAAATTCTCTGATTTTACAAGATCCATCAACAGCGAGATCTCTAGCCACAAAGGTATCCATGCCAAACAACCCAATTCTTGAGCTAACTAGAGAAGAGGCATGCCATGACCCAACCTATCAGAAATTGCTAAGGAAGATCCCCAGCAAGGATAAGGCCCGAAGCTACAAACAAAGTATCAAGAATTCTCTATCAATAGTGGACTTGTCTACTATAGGACAAGATTATGTATATCGGCAAGCCAATCACTCAATCAGAACATACTTTGGGAAGCCCATGACTCCCCTTTCTCAAGACATCCTGGCTATGCCAAGACCCTCAATGCGGTCAGAAATAACTATTATTAGGATAGGCTCAAAGGTGACTTTCTCAAATATGTCATTGAATGTTTGTCTTTTCAACGCATTAAGGCTGAACATGTCAAAATGACATGGAAATTGCAACCACTTGACATTTCCCAAATGAAATGGGAATTCATTAGTATGGACTTTGTCGTTGGCCTGCCCCAAGTTCAGGGAGGATACAAGTCCATTATGGTCGTGCTAGATATGCTTACCAAGGTTGCTCATCTTATCCGTGTTAAGACAAACTATAAAGCCTCAGACATTGCAAGGTTATTCATCAAGGAAATATTCAAACTACATGGGTTACCCACCATAAGAATCATTAGTGATCGTGACTCTCTCTTCACCTCACACTTCTGGAGGGCTATCTTCAAGGCCATTGGGACTCAACTCTATTTCAGTACAGCTTACCATCCCCAAACTGATGGTCAAACGGAATGAGTCAACCAAGTCATTGAAGATATGCTTAGGGCACACTACTCTCGCAAACCCAAAAAGTGGATTCAATATTTACCACTGGTTGAGTTTGCCTATAATGCTTCCTACCAACAAAGCATTCAGATGACCCCTTTTCAAGCATTGTATGGGCACGATTGTCATACTCCTTTAAGCTTTTTGGATCCAACCTTGAGGGTTGAAGCTCCAAGGTAGATGCTAGAAGACATGGATGACCAAATCAAATCAATAAGACAGGACATCCAAGGTGCCAAGGACAGACAGAAGGCTTACGCGGACCTGAAACAACAAGATAGATCCTTTGTTGAAGGTGATATGGTCTTCATTCGCATACGTCCAAAGAAGAGTTCCCTATCCTTGGGTGAATGCAAAAAGCTAAGTCCAAGGTACTGTGGACCCTACAAGATTCTCAAGTGCCTAGGGCCTGACGCTTACAGACTACAACTCCTCGAAAACCTAAAAGTTCATAATGTATTCCATATCAGTCTATTGAAAAAGTATGTGCCTAACCCTAGTCACATGCTTGATGATCAACAAGTTATAATGCCTAGCCAAGGAGTCCTTGAGCTACAGCCTGACAGGATCTTAGATGTTAGGGAGAGGCATTTGAGATCCAGCACCTTGAGAGAATACCTCATCCAATGGAAAGATTATCCCCAAGAGGATGCCACTTGGATGGATGAAAGTACTCTCAACCAACAATACCCCAGATCTTCTCGAGATGAGGACATCTCGATTCCTCTAATGGGGAGAGAATGTAATATTTCTGCAACGAAATATTGAAGACCCTAGATCTTGCGCAAAAGCGGTTCAAAGTAATCTCTTGCAATAAAGATACACTGGGCTAAGTGCTCCCTCCGCGTGCATCAACAGACACCAACCCCATGTTATGTGTAGAAAGCCGTGGCTCAAAACCCGTAGCCCATGCAGGAACACCCCTTCAAGGGGGAAAAGAGATAATGGATAATATTTGCAAATTTTTTTAAAACTCCCCTCCCCTTCATCCGTTGCATGGCGGGGAGAGGGAGTATGAGTTAAGTGGTGGAGGGGCATGGGGAGGAGGCATGTAGCTTGCCACTTGTGTGGCTACCCCCCCTCCTTCACACTATATATGAACCCCCCCCACCCCAAGCTTGAGGGGAGAGAGGGAAGGATCATGTTGTTGCTGCCCGTCGCCAAAGTGATGCTGCCCACCCCGCCAGAGAGCTGCACCGTCGTCACAAGCTGCTGCCGCACCCCTGCCGTCATCATCACCATCATCTTCATCATCATTACCATCATCATCATCTTCTTCTTCAGCATCGTCATCATCTTCACCATCTTTATCCCCACCTCCATGTCATCTGGCTGTGACAGAAGCTTGGAAGCTTCCATAGGCCTTATTCACCCGTGCCTTCCCAGGTTCCTTAAAACCATGACTGCAAGACCCAAATTCCTCCACGGAAGAGGAGAATCTTGGATAGTAGTACCCTCGAAGTGCGTAAGGGAGCCAAGGAAGATTCGTTGCATCAAAATCTACCGCGTCAATGGCTCCTAAGCAAAAGGTGAGAGGAGCACATGTGGGAGCTTCCACTCTGAGTACATGAGTGGACAACGCCCTAATTCTTAATGCCAAGGTTCCGATAACATTCCCGCATGAAAAGGATGCTTTAAGCATGTTTTTAATTCACGTAGGGAAATTTAAATGCATTTACACATTCAATTTACAAAGTTTAGTTGCATGTCAAGCACTTGCATTTGCTTGCACTTCCGTGGTAAGAGTAGCTGCATTTTCAACGTATGATGCATAAGTTAAAAGACAAATTTGTGCGAAGGCATCCTTGTTGCATCTCACAAATGTTAGGACATATAACACATAACACATTTAGGTAATAAATTCTTGGTTGTGTCTCGTGATTAAGGCAACCGTAGACAGACGTTAAATGTTGTCTAAAAAGTTGCATTGAAAGGAAAAAAAGATTTATAAACTTTGTCAATAAAACTGATATAATCCAATTCGCATGCAATGAATAGTCACAATTTAGATTGGGTTAAGTGATAATGGACAAATTAAAATCAATGATGGACTCATGGCATTCGCTCATGCATAGAGTTCTTTTATCAAAGTTTGAATGCATCTTCATTAAAAATATTAAAGCTTTGATTTCGTTGCATCAACGTAGGGTTTATAAGAGTTAGCTTTGAATTGTCAATCATTATAGTTTAGGGCAAGGAAAAGTAACGATCATTGTAGATCTTATAGCTGCATAGAAGGAAACGCTCTATGGTCTTGAAATCGCATATTTCCATGGAATGTTATATCTTGCAGTTACTTACATCTTTTAGGGGAAAGTACTTGCAAATTTAGAAGAAAGTATTTGCATCTTTAAAAGGAAAAATTGTCTTAAATCATGGGTTGGTTAAATCAACTAAGTAATTCACATATAATTGAATAGCTTACATGAGAATCATAAGGGTATGATTAGTTAGCATATGACGATCACCTCAATGTGCTAGGTAGGGTTAAGCTATGATAAAATTTTGCCTAGTATCGCACTTGGGTTGTCGACTTAATACTTCCAATCTTAAAGGTCCTACCCACATTCACGGAATGTTAGGGTTAGCTAAACGCCCATACGAGAATGATCTAGGGTTCTCACCCTAAGGATCAATTGACCAAATACTAGATTTCTGTATGAATTTAGGAACCCTAGGGCCAAAGCGTTATCGGCCTAGTAGGGTTAAGGTTGGGTTGGGTCAAGAGGACTCCCAATCCCTTATCTTGATCAAAGGTATTCTTGATCAAGAAAGACCGTATGAAGAAAGATATAATCCCACAAGTCAGATACTGACACAAGCTGCAACGCCGTACGATCTTGTGTCTAAATTACAAAATAGTATTGCTACTCCTTAGACCAAGTTTGGCGAGTCCTAAGTACAAGTCTAATTTTTCTAGAAGTTGAGTAGTTATCCTGCTGCTACACTCTTCCTTGGGACTTATTTGCCAAGCTGGGGGAAATTATGAATTGCCTAGTAAGAAATTGACCAATCAAGTTAGGACAACGGGGTTGCCCAGGATTTATTGTCTATAATTTAAGGATAGCTAAGGTAGTGACAATTTGGGTCAACAAGTTATAAACCCTAACCCAAGGAAAAAGGGGTAAACAAGCAACTTAGCTTACGAAACCCTTGGGATCTTGCCAAGTCACGATTAATCCCGGATCGAATGCTGGATGTATTCGGAGAGAAGGATTCACGCCTTTAGCAATTGGTCGTACAAACGACCACTGGAATGTTCTTGATTGTACACTTAGCTGCATTGCTTGTACTTCTTTGTTCAAAGAACTAATTCACGAAAAACATCTGATGCTTCAGGTTAAAAGCCTGGAGGGAGAGGCAGTATCAGTTACCTCCGACTGTCTGCCTGACCCTATTCAAGGGGGTTGTTAGCTGCGTCGGGTACGTGGACCGAACCCGCCGCGAGAGGTCTCTCCGTGGGTGCTACTTGGACTTGCCTCCGGATCCTACACAAGAGGCCGATGTGACTCAAGATGGGATCTCGAGGCCCACATACTAGTCAACGGGCAGAACTTGGAATAGCGATCCCTGAGGATTGCTGGAATAGCCTTTGGGCGGATTATGTGATGTATTCCAAAGATTGATAAATAAAGATCAAATGTTGAAAAGAAACTTGCTTGACATTGTTTTTCTATGTGAGTGCCTAAGTTACGTGAAGGAACCAGTGATTAATTGGTTAATTAAAGAAGCTATTTTTGCTTGTCAAACTAAATGTGGTAGGTAATTAGATAACTAAAGCAACCCGAGGAAAGTGCGGTGGACGTGACTCTGGGTCCGTTCTATGGAAGGGTGGTCCCGGTTGGCCGAGAACTTTTCTCAAAGGAATTGACAACGAGGTAACAATGACCTAGAATCTATAGAGCTAAACTCTCGATTTAAGCTGTTTTAGGGGAATGGAATGGGACTATGCCTTATGGGCAAAGAGGTCGAGCTTCGCATCCCTCTCGTTTCCCATTCTTCTTGAACCAAGTGCAGTATAAATCCACTTCGACGTTAATGTTTCTGCGTAAAGTAGTTCATCTGGGGCTCGACGCTAGCTACCATTCTAGGAACTTGACCATTAGAAAAACCTCGATTCAGGTCGGTCCTAAGTGGGAACGGCCGAAATGCTTCCGCTTCATGGCAGACTGGGGAAGACCTAGATTGCAAACCCCGTGACATTCCTTGGGAGTGCCAGGCGGCACTTTCTAGACTCTCTTCCCGATGGGCTGCCAAGACGTGTCCTACAAGTGGACACGGGGACACGTTACACTGACTAACACCTCATCATACACACAAGTAGAGCACCCCCTAGGCAACTAATTTTTATGGCTCCTACAGCTCTCCTACACCCTAAGGATTGACCCTAGGATACACCATCTCAAACATAAAAAACAAATGTGACAAAATCCTCTCATGATACATATACAATCCATGAACATTTCAATCTCACATAACGTCTCCCCAAAGATCAATGTACTACCCTACAGCAAAGGGAACCTTGCATACTCTGCATAGGTCACAACTAGGCATACAAGTGCTATGCATCCAAGAGTTTCACTTTTGATACCATGATCAAATGCAAATGAAACATGTATGACTCATTGTACTCAAAGAGTTTCAACCAAAGCCTAAATGCACAATATGTAATGAAATCATAACTCATGCAAATCGTATCTCTTTTCAATCCTTTTTTCCTACCATTTAAATTTGGCTTTCAGGCACAGGTGTAAAAGGGTTTTGTCATCATTTTTTTGTATAAATAAGCAATAAATACATACCATTCATATATAAATGGAGATAGACTGAGGCAAATCATCATGTCCTATCATCATTATATATCCACACACTCTCTCTTAATTTTTTATAATTTTTTGCATTTTGAAAC
The DNA here is from genome assembly GCF_053477565.2 of Lygodium microphyllum. NCBI lineage: Eukaryota > Viridiplantae > Streptophyta > Polypodiopsida > Schizaeales > Lygodiaceae > Lygodium > Lygodium microphyllum. Next base: position 63,122,992 of record NC_141155.1, read on the forward strand.
TACTTTTTCACTTTTTTTCCTTCAAAAAGACTATTTTCATGTTTTTTTATTTATTTAACCATAAATTACTGATTTTTCCTTGTTTTCTAATTTATATGACTAGTCTAAATTGTGATTCATCATCATATCAATTATTAATTCATGTGAACAACATTGGACCCACAATATCTAACAAAAGCCCCATTTCCACATTAAATCCCACATCTTGGGTTTTGCAGTTTTAATCTTTTTTATATAAATGACTGAAAGTGACTGAGCTTTTAATGATTTCACATATTAGTGAACATACCTCTATTGGAAACTGCGAGGAAGACGAGAGAGATGAAAGGAAGAGAGGAGAGAAGAGAGATATGAGACACCGGAAGTGGAACCCCAGAAGTGTGTCAACTGAGCACACATGATAGGAATATATAGAGGGGAGTTGACACACTTCTGGGGTTCCACTTCCAGTGTCTCATATCTCTCTTCTCTCCTCTCTTCCTTTCTTCTCTCTCGTCTTCCTTGCAGTTTCCAACAACCTCAAGCATTTTCAACCATGTTTCATGATAGACACAAGAGATACGACATACTATGCAATAAATTGACACTTATGCTAAATCCCGCACACGTGACACATCGTAATTCAAAAAATGAAGCTATTAATGCCATCACACAGCCATTGATGCTCAACTTTGCATTTTCTTGTTCCATTCCTTACATCTCGTCACAAACTAATACCCATTCCCCCTCATCCTCTCAGCCCATACAAACAACAATTATGGCGAGAGAGAAAGAGGAGAGAGAAAGATTGAAATTTGAACTTTTCATACAATGCATCAAATATCTTGTTGTTTCTTGCAATATGGAGTGAAGAATTTAGGGATCTCAGCCCTAAGAGAAGGAGGCTTGATTCCATCAGTTAAAATTTTTAAAAAGTGCATTAAAAATGGGACACAAAAAATTTTATGCCCCCTCCCTCCTCAAAACATGATTTCTTGAATTTAGGCTTCTTTTAAGCCTCACTAAACTTTAACTTTCCAAATAACTGGTTTGACCGTCTCGCATTCGCATTGTTTGGAAGTTGTTTTAGACCACACAAAGGGGCAAACGACCTCAAATTCACAATTGGACTGGATGGACGACTTATTGGCATTAAAAACTATTATCTTAGCCTCTATCACTTGCTTTTTGGCTCCTGAATTAGGTAGCTACTTCATAATGCCAAACCTTGTGCCCATTAAATGGAGGGTCAAGCAAACTCTGATTGACGAATGGACACTTGTATTGGATTCTCAGCATCAAAATGCACTTAGGAAAACTCCATCTCCTTGATCCGTGTGATCGATACATTTTTTGCCAAAAACACCACTTTTACGGCACATATGCCAACTTTGCACTTTAAATTTCTTCTTAAAATAAACTCTCATTTATATGGCACAAGTTTACTACTTTATTTTCAAACATTCTTAAATAATTTTTATTTTTTAAATTTTAACCATTAAAAATCTCATAAATTAGGATTATAACTTATCTCCATTAGCTTTTAATTGTCTTTACCTTCTTAAATTGAAAAATACAATGAAAATTATATCTAAAATTACTAAAAATAAATATTTTAAAGTCAAAAAATATTAGTATAATTAACATAAAACTATAATTAATATAAAATTTTAAAAATAATTGAATATAGAGAATAATTTATTAAAAATTAAATTAATAATTAATAACTTATTTTTGTTTTAAAATTTAGTTAATTTTATTGAAAATATCTTAAAATAAAAAAAATATTTTAGTCCTATAAATTATCAAAATATTTTGAAAATTCATTTGAATATGATTAAACTATAGATAGATTTTTTGTACATAATATCATTAAATGGTCCGTGAAAATTAATACTTTTGTAGCCATAGCCTAAAAATCATATCAAGAAAAGTATTTTTTTGATAAATTACACATGTTGCCTTATATTTTTCATAGTTTAAAATCACAATTTGATCTCTTCATATTTTTCAAGCTGATAAAAAATTAATCTAGATATCTTAATTCCATTAAGATGTGTTCACATACATAAAGCTAAACTTAAAATTATGACTTGGATTTGATTGGTTGGATGGAAACTACTAAAAATTCAATTGAAAACTTTAACTTGATCCTTGCCTAGAAATTTTTGGTTATTTGATTATCTTGTTTAATTGATTTTAATTGCACTAAAGTATGAAAAATATTCTAATGGCATTCCTGCCTTCAACAACTAGACGATATTGAGGTGTGATGTCATCTACACAGCCATGCCTAGGATCCTCTTCACTCAAATCTGCATATAAACTACTGAAGGTGGTTGACCATCACTTAAGTACATTTGGTCATTCGTATAAGAAGGTTCTCTCTTACGGCAAGCAAGAATCATTGAGGCTTTGGCCTGAGGTTATAATCTCAATCTCAGTCCTAAGATAGGAAAGGAAACCTATACAAGCCCAACATGGTTTAGCGTTAAAAGGCTTATGATGAACAAGGCATAATGGCAACCTAGTTTTTAGGTTATTCTACTCTTTAGAGAGATTATAGTTATCATAAAAATACAAATTACCATGTTTTTCAAAAGGTTATTCTTGTGTTCATATTTAAGAATATATCAATGAACCTCATGTAAAGATCAATCAAGAAAGCTAGTTTTACATGTTTCACAGCATGAGTAGTGTGCTTGCTTCTTAGTTAACTAAAGTACACCATGTTATAAAAGGGAAGTGAGTGGATAGTTTTCTTGAGAATACCTACGTTTGGGTAGAGCCAATTAGCTAAATGGCTTTTCCCATGTTTAAAAAAGGGCTAACAAATGTGACTATTCCTAGGGTCGAGTCTTGGAACTAGCTAAGTATTATTTTAGGAGGCTAGTGTGAGATTACATCTTATGGGCAAAGATATTGATGCTCAAGTCTCCCTCACTTCTCACTCTCATTAAACCAAGTGCAATGCTTGGTTGTCTCGAGCCTCTAATGGCTCATATAATAGTGAACATCTTAGCTCAATGTTAGACTACTACTAGAGACCATAGTTGTGTCATTTAGAAATCCACATGCACTACAAGGGAATGGGGACATAGAGATCACTACAAGGATATCATGCCATAGCGACACCGATTAGCGACAACAAATAATGGCGTCGCTATTTGCATCGTTATTAGCATCACATTTGCGACGCTAATAGCGATGCAAATAGTGACGGTACCCAAAGCAAAAAAACACAGGCCAAAACCCGAGCGCATTACATTTCTCACATTTACAAAAGAAAGAGAGGGGGAGGGAGAGGGAGAGGGAGAGGGAGAGGGAGAGGGAGAGGGAGAGGGAGAGGGAGAGAAAAGAAAGAGAGGGAGAGGGAGAGGGAGAGGGAGAGGGAGAGGGAGAGAAAAGAAATGAGAGAGGGAGAGGAAAAGAGCAAAAGGAAATGAGAGAGGGATAGGAGAGAGAAAAAATGAGAGAATGAGAGGAGAGAGAAAAAGAGAGAAAATATGTTAAACATAATAGGGAAAGAGAGAATGAGAGGGTGAGGGGTGAGGGTGAGGGAGGGAGGGAGAGGAAATGAGAGAGGGAGAGGAAGAGAGAAAAGGAAATGAGACAGGGAGAGGAGAGAGAAAAAGAGAGAAAAATCGTTAAACCTAATAGGGAAAGAGAGAAAGAGAGGGTGAGGGAGGGAGGGAGGGAGAGGAAATAAGAGAGGGAGAGAAGAGAGAAAAAAATGGGAGAGGGAGAGGAAATGAGAGAGGGAGAGAAAGAGAGAAAAGGAAATGAGAGAATGAGAGGAGAGAGAAAAAATGAGAGAGGGAGAGGAGAGAGAAAAAGAGAGAAAAATCATTAAACCTAATAGGGAAAGAGAGAAAGACAGGATGAGGGTGAGGGAGGGAGAGGAAATGAGAGAGGGAGAGAAAGAGAGAAAAGGAAATAAGACCTTACAATAAGCTCATCCTAGGCTCATAGGGGTTAGGCCGATCCTCAACAAACCTAAGGGATATATGGCTAGAGAACCCTAGCATACTTGCGCCTCCTAGCATAATGTTCTTCCTACAAAGAGACCTCTCATACATGGGGCTTGTCCTAGCCTCCACCACTCAAGTATACAATGAAGGCAATCAGCCTATCAGTTAGAAAAACATGCATTTTTCATAACGTAAATCCAAAAATAACTTTGGATATTCCATAAAAATCAATCTCTTCCTAAAATGACAAATACAAAAAACTAAAACAGCATCATTCATATGCTTCGCAAAACTAAAACAGCATCACCACAAGATCTCTTAGGAAACTCATCTTCAACTGTTAATTTTAATTTAAAAATATAATATAAAATCACTTGCAAGGAATGACACTCTTTTATCATTAACCCTCTTTCTTCCTTAGAATTGTCTTAGGAACAAATTTTTGCTCTAACAAGCATATATTTGAGCATAATAACTATTTTAAGGTTTATTCCATGAGTAGTAATAGTATATATGCAACCATCAAGCTAGAGATCATACTTTGGTATCTGTGGAGATCCCAATCTCATGCCCTCATAGAGATTGCAGTGTGCAATAGTGTGGAGAGAAGGTGGGTGAGTTGTAAATGGTAAAGGAGAATTCTATTGATCATGGAGAGAAGATGAGGTGAATCGCCAATTCTATCCTTAGTGAGTGCAACCTACTCATAGTATGGCATCCATGACCGATTGAAATCAATAAGACTTTGAAATCCTACCTCGAGTATTATAACTATTGTTTTGTGGTGGATTTTCTTGCAATAATTCAATGTCAATTTGTGCTTGTGTTTTCCACGGTGTGTTGACTATGGGTGTCAAATGCTCTAGTCAGATCTCTCTCTCTTTCTCCTCTCTCTTCTCTCAACCCTTCTCTCTCCCTCAATCTTCCCTCTTTCTCTCTTCCTATACTCTCCCTAAATCCTTCTATCTCCCTCTATCTCTTTTCTCTCTCTATCTCTCTTTCTATTTCTACCTCTCTCACTTGTCTCCTCTTCTTCTCTAACTTTACTCTCTCCCTAACTCTTATCTCTCTCTTCATCTCTATATAAGTAGTCGTAGTCATAGTCGTGGTCGTGGTTGTGGTCGTGGTCGTGATTGTGGTTGTAGTCGTAGTCGTAGTCGTGGTTGTAGTCATGGTCATCGTGGTCATTGTGGTCATGGTCGTGGTCATGGTCATGGTCATCGTAGTTGTAGTCGTAGTCGTGGTCGTGGTTGTGGTCATAGTCATAGTCGTAGTCATGGTCGTAGTCATAGTCATAGTCATAGTTGTAGTCGTAGTCGTGGTCATGGTCATGGTCATGGTCATGGTCATGGTCATAGTCATGGTCATAGTCGTGGTCGTGGTCATGGTCGTGGTCATGGTCATGTTCGTAGTCATGGTTGTGGTTGTGGTCGTGGTCGTAGTTATAGTCGTGGTCATGGTCATAGTCGTAGTCGTGGTCGTAGTCATAGTCATAGTCGTAGTCATAGTCATGGTCATCGTGGTCGTGGTGGTCGTGGTCATGGTCATGGTCATGGTTGTGGTTGTGGTCGTGGTCGTAGTTGTGGTCGTGGTCGTCGTGGTCGTGGTCATGCTCGTGCTCGTGGTTGTGGTCGTGGTCATCATAGTCATAGTCATAGTCATAGCCGTAGTCGTGGTCGTGGTCGTGGTCGTGGTCGTGGTCATAGTCGTAGTCATAGTCGTGGTCATGGTCGTAGTCGTAACGTAGAAAAAGAGAGAGAGATGGAAGGAGAGGAGAACAATTTAAGAAAGAAAAAAAAAAGAGAGAGATGGAAGGAGAGGAGAACAATTTAAGAAAGAAAAAAACAATGATAACAAAAACAAATTGTTTGTCATAACGTAGACAAAATGGAAAACGATGAAGGTCCTATTGTTCAAGATCGCAAGGCGTATCTTAATCAGTGTGTCCCATGTCCTTGCTCTCAATGCAAGCTGGTAATTAGACGAAAACGTCGATTGTCTATAGAACACGTACGACGATTCGGCGAGTTTCAATCTGAGATCATTGATCAGGCGATTGCGCGGATTTTTAGCAAACCTTAAGAAAAGTTAATATCAATCATGCATTGTACCCGCAAGCTAATTGAATACCATATACAATAAGATTGGGTCTGGCTGGCAAATTTTCAATACAGGGAGGTGACGTCTCGTCCCAAGGAGGAGTGCACCCTTTGCGGCCAATTAGAAGAGTTCGTGGGCATGCGATGGATGGAGTGCATGAGCCAATCCACCACTTGCAAGGCACTACCCAATCTATACCATCAATGCCAGAGGAGACAGGAAGCCTTCCAGACCTACCTACAATCTTGGAGCCTAAGATGGATGCAATGATCGATGCATTGATTCCCATGGATGTCGAGACTTATGATCCGCTTAGAGAGGAAGCATCCATATCATTATATGATGGGTGCCAAGTATCTCGCCTGAAGACACTGCTTGCACTCTTAAGTGTGCAAGAAAAATACGGGTGGAGTGATGCGAGTGTGACCGAGTTGTTCAAGTACCTTGTACATATGCTTCGTTGATTTCTTTTCGACACTATTATTAAAAACATTTGTGCTTTTTCAAGGTGTTTTATGATTTTTTTCAAGTTATTGAAATATCATATATTGCCACCTGCAAATACCATGCCTGAGTCTTGTGATGATGCACGACATGTTTTATGAAAGCTTGGCATGGACTACAACAACATCCATTCATGTATCAACGATTGCATATTGTTTCGAGGAGAATATGAGACTATGGAGACATGTCCAAAGTGTGGTGCTCGCAGGTATCGACATGACTTGCAAGGGCAAACCATCCCTCAAAAAGTTCTCAGACACTTTCCGCTTATCTCCCACATAAACCACATGTTTCGTACGTCCGGCATGGCGAGCTTGACAACATGGCATGCGCAAAATAGGTCCACGGATGGAGTTCAATGAATATCACCGGATTTACGCACATGGAGCCACATTGACTCTACCTTCCCAAGCTTTGCCCGAGAGCCAAGGAATCTTCGGTTCGGTCTTGCAATGGATAGAGTGAACCCATTCGGTCTCTGTGCTCAACTTCTTACAGTGTGTGGCCTATAGTCCTTGTCAACTACAATATCCCTCCATGGATTTCTACGAAGAAATGACATCTCATCCTTAGCTTACTCGTCCTCGGCCCCTACAAAGTCAAAAATATAGACATACATCTTCGTCCATTAGTCGATGAGCTTAAGATTTTGTGGGAGGAGGGGGTCACCGTGCAAGATATGAGCAAGCGCGATGGTCGACAGCCGTCGCCATTCTCATGTGGACGATGCATGACTTTCCGGGATTTCGAGAGTGCTCAGGTAAATAGGCTTCAATTATCGTTGGTAATATCTATATTTTATCTCGTTCAAGCTTGTTTTCACAGGGTCGTGGTATTGGAACATGTCTGGTTACCTCAGGTTATCATGCATGTCCATTGTGCGGGCCACAGTTAGACTCCCAAAGATCACAAACCATGAAGAAGATGGTATATCAAGGACACGCCGCTTTCTTGCCAGAGGGTCATGAACTCAGGGAAGGTTTTCTTGGATGACCTCCAACACATATGAATGCCACAAGCTGGTACGAGCTGAAAATGGTCCACGCGGAGTCACATCCAAACGGAATGCGATGGTTCTTAGTTTTCTACAAGTTGCCATATTGGACCCACTTACAGGTCAACCACTTATTGGATCCCATACATATTTTCAAGAATGTGGGTAGCTTGCTATGGAACCACATCATAGGAAAGAGAGACACTATAGGGACACGAATGGATTTGAAGGAGGTAGGCAAGATGGAGGCGCTTTGGCCGCAATCGAGTACTGATAGTCGCGTGCAGCTACCTTGCGCTCCTCGGGTTTTGTCCACTAAAGAAGAGCGCATTGTGAAGCAGGTAGTCATGTCTATCCGCACTCCTCTGAAGGGTATGATGCATTCTCTCAGGTCTGCATTTTCTAAAGACGACCAATTATCAGGGCTAAAATCCCATGACTGGCATAAGATATGTCAGGTTTGTACTACGAATGGATTGTAATTGGCATGCGCATTTTGCTATTTGGAGTATAGCCATTGTTCATAATGCTTTCTCATTTGTAGCAGTTTGTACTACCGATCACGATCGCAGAATGCCATTTACAGGTTGTCGACTTTGGAGAAATGGATCTCACAAAAGGAGATTAAGACATCCTCTATTGAATCCGCGAGGTGGGGAGCAGTGGAGGCGGTCTGTCTCTTTGAAAAATACATGCCTATCAGCATGCTCACGATACAAATCCACCTTCTTGTGCATCTTGTAGATGGAATGGAGATTGCTGGACCTGTCCATACACGATGGATGTTCTTCTTGGAGCGCTTCATGAAAACCCTAAAAGGCTTTGTGTGACAACGATCTCGACCAGAAGGTAGCATGGCTGAAGGTTGGTTGGTGTCTGAGGCGCTAGTGCATATTTCACAATGGCTACCAACAGTGGATCCAGACAACAAAATGCTATGGTCTCTGAAGGACAATGATAGACTGACCGGAGATGTGGTGGTTGGAAATGGGGTAGAAAAAAGAATGGATGGTGCAATGGAGGAGAAGGTGAATCGCTTTTGTATGTTGCACCATGCCTCTATGGAGACGTGGCTCTCCAAGTACCAGATCGCTAGGCAAGATTGAGAGGAAGCGTGACCTGAATTTTGACATAGTACGCGTCATCGACCGATTTGATATCCCAAGGGTATGGAGGAGATGCCGTGGTTCATGTCAACACGATGGTTTCATGGAGCTTTGACCGCAGCGTCTCACGAAGGGGCAGAGCTCTCAATGGAGGAGTGGAAATTCTCGAGGGGATGTAGTCCAAAGGTGATGAGGTGTTTAGGATTTGGCGTATCTATATTTTATATGCGACAACTAATTTGAGTGCTTCAATGTACATCATGGCAAGGTTCGAGCAAGAGAGCCGGTGACGAGCAACGGATCCAAACACGGTTATAGCGGTAGTAAGTAATGTATTTTCAAATTGATAGATGCTTGTTTTAATGCTCGCAAGAGATGCATTAGGCTCCGTACCTTGTGGTGCTAGAATTGGTCATTGAAAAGGATAAGTCACATCTCAAATATTCAAAGATGAAGTTTGTGAAGTGCTTGTATCAAAGGGAGTTAAATTGCACCTAGTTGCTATGTGATGAATCCATGCATAGCATAAGCAACATATAGGACACTAAAGTATTGAGCATCGATGAATCTTTAATTAATCTTTACCGATGATAATATTGTTTAAAGTTTGCAAATGCATATACACAGTACATACATGGGAGAGATTATGTAAACTTTACATCGATGACATGCGACTCCTTGCCTTAGGAGAAATGAAGATAAAGCCAAGAAAAAAATGTTGCATAGTAGGAAAATGCTAAAAGATAATTGTCACTTAGAGAAGAGGCATAAATGCTCTTGCTAGATTGATTAATTTGCATTGGAATGATAGGACTTACATCATGTATAGTATTGGAACCTTTAGCATATGCCTTAGGCTAAAGGAGGGAATATTAAGTAAATTCTACTCTTTGGTCCCAAGGGTGAGAGTGAATATGCGATGGAATTATTGTCGCGTCTATTATTGTATTGTTTTGAAAAAATACAATTAGTTTTGTTGGTTGATTGAACAACACCCTACATGTTTTTCTTTCAATCAATGGATTGTTCTATTGTGATTTGGATAAATATTCCAAGGCTTGTGTTGATGGCAAATGAATGGCAAGGGTCTGTAATGACAAGTTGCCCTGGGAATAAAAGAATGTTTTTCTAGAAGATGATATTAGGGCTGATTGCTTTGATTGTGCTTGAATTTTAATTGGATTAATTTAGGAATGATATTTTGCATGCGTGGATCATCTCCAAGATCACATCACGGATTATCCCGAGAGGGCACTGCTCGATTCACAGGCCAATGTTCGAGTGGTGAAAAGGCCAACCACGGAAATGGCATCTCACTCCTAGACCGCTTGTGGGTCAGGTGGAGCTCTGGACACCCCTTGCCTGTCTAGAATGGAGTTGGAGATCCCGGTGAGCCCAATGTTTGGGACGTTGGAAGATTTCGGTGCCATGAGACTAGGACCGGGTACTTCTGTTGGACAGAAGGGATACATAATTCTCCTCTATGGGCAGGAGACAAAGATTAACTTAAAGATAAGTTAAGGAACTTGTTTGATAAAAGGATCGCTTGTTTTGTTTTTGTGTATCTGTTGTAAATTATGTGAACGAACTCTATGCCCTAAAAGGTTTAATTAATGAAGCTCATTTTAAATGTCGCACATAAATGTGGTAGGACCTAATTAGACAACTAAAGCTATCAAGGGAAGCGGGTGGATGGAATCCCCTGATGGGTCCATCCTATGGCTGGGTGGTCCCAGAGAACTGGGAGGCTTCTCACAAGGATTTACCGTCGGATGACTTTAGGTATTGTTAAGTTAGAACCCGATTCATGCCGTTTTGGGGGACCGGAATGGTACTATGCTTTACGGGCAGAGAGATTGAGCGGTGCATCCCTCTCGTTTTCCATTCTCTATGAACCAAGTGCAGCATAAATCTAATTCGACTCTGTTGTTCCTACTCAAAGTGGGTCATCTGGAGCTCGACGCTAGCTACTTCCTAGAGACTTGGCTGATAGGAAAGAAACCCTAACTTCAGGTCGGTCCTAAGTGGGAATGGCCGGATACTTCTGCTTCGGGGCAGACTCGGGAAGACCTAGATCGCAAACCTTGTGACATTCCTTGCTAGTGCCAGGTGGCGCTTTCTAGACTCCCCTCTCGATGGACTGCTAAGACTGTCCCACAAGTGGTCAAGCGAACACGTTATATACTTGCCCACAAGCATGCTCACGATACAAACTCACCTCCTAGTGCATCCCCTAGATGAAGTGGAGATTGTGGGACCTGTCCATACATGATTGATGTTCTTCTTGGAGCGCTTCATGAAAACCCTGAAGGGCTTTGTGTGACAATAAGCTCCACCAAAAGGTAGCATGGGGCTGAAGGTTATTGGCTAGTGTCGGAGGCATTAGTGCATATTTCAGAGTGGCTACCGACGATGGATTCAAACAATAGTATTCTTGGTCTCGCTGAAGGACGATGATAGACTGACCGAAGATGTGGTGGTTGGAAATGTAGTAGAAAAAAGGATTGGTGCTTCCATGGAGGAGAAAGTAAATCATTTTTGTATGTGGCATCATGCATCCATGGAGAAGTGGCTCACTAAGTACGAGCACAGCAGAAAAGACCAAGAAGAAGTGCGATCAAAATTTTGACAAAGTACATATCATCGACCAATTCGATATCCTAAAGCAATGGAGGAGATATCACGGTTTATGTCTATGCAATGGTTACATGGAGCTTTTATCACAGCTTCTCGTGAAGGGGTAGAGGTCTCTACCGAGGAGTGGGAATTCTCAAGGGGATGTAGTCCGAAGGTGACTGCATGTTTTATTTGTTGTCATATCTAGATTTCATGTGCAACAACTAAGCAAATCATTTTAGTGTACATTACAAAATCTACAGTGCGGTGTAGTCATGCGGGTGACATTTCCATGTTGAGTGCATCAACTAAATGTGTTCCACAACAGATTGTGGTATCATGACAAAGTTTGAGCAAGAGAGCCAACGGCGGGCCACCGATCAGAATACATTGGTAGATGAGATGGAGTATTTTGAAAACTTGCAAAGTGTTATCTCAGTGGATTTCCATAGCTTCTCCATGATCATATTCGACATATGGTGGTTTAAACTGGTGTTGGAAGGAGCTTGGGCAATAATTCGATGAGGTCCATTTGGATTTCTAGAAATAGATTTCGAGAAAAGATGGACAGATCTGTGCAACACATTTTTCATACTGGGTCATTGTGAATAGGTGCATGACCTATTTTTTTAATTTTTCCACAACACAAAACAATCATAAATGTTGATTCACTCTTATATGTCATATTAAACATGTAATCTTCTATCCAAATCCCCGACAACCTCAATGGTGATATGTTGTGCTATCAACTCCTTGGAGTGCGTGACTATATAATGAAAGCAATGTTCCTAGTGTAGACAAGGAGAGTATGCAGGTGGAGGGGTCAATATTGCAGAGGGTGGAGGGCGAAGAAGGCTTGGAGCATGCATGGGGAGACACGCATTGGAAACGTAGATGAAGAGACAGAGAAGGCCAAGAATTTTTTGAGAATGAAGTGGACTCCTCTTTCTATGGTAACCTATTTATAGACCTTCCAATGTATGTCTTGGAGATTGACATGGGGCCATAGACTGAGTGTATTTGCATCTGCTTACTCAGTTCGTTGATGATTCACCTTTAAGGATACTTTAGAACATGTGTTTTAATTAGTATATGCTCGAGTATGCATGAGTTTTTTGGGGATTCTTCAATCCTTATCATATGGAATTAAGATTTTAACAAAAGAAGATATTATTCCATCCAGAGGGGATACCTGGCTATTTAATATAGGTCCACCAACTATGATAATCGTACCATTCTTCACAAGCTTCACCATAATACCTTTTGGGAAAGATGTTATTTTAGCCAATCTTGGCATAGGAGTCTTTTTCTAGTTTGATGTATCAAGTATCACCCCCTTAGGCCTCTTGATGGCAAGTTATGGATCAAATAATAAATATTCCTTTTTGGGTGGTCTACGAGTTGCTGCTCAATCCATCAGTTATGAAATACCCTTAGCTTTGTGCGTATTTTCAATATCCCTACATGTGATTCTCCAAATAGAAATGGTAACATCTTTCTAAATACTTTTTACTATTTTTTAATTATAAAAGAAATAACTAGATAATCATCTTGATGAGACTAAACAATGTTTTATAGTGATTCAATCAAATCCTATGTATCAAATACGGGTGAAAATGTCCATTCGATGCAAGAATTATTAGTTAACCCTAGTGATTGATTGTTAAAGCTTGAGTTGGTGGGGAGGAGGTCAGAATATACCTTGGTGGACCTGGGTGGACGGCTAGGAACAGAAAAATGCACAAGAGATTCATAAAAAGAAATAGGGAGAACAAGAGCAAAAGGGGAGGAACTGTGAAACCCTCAGAATGATCTAAAAAGAAATTGAACCCCTTTTTTTTTGGGACGGGAACTCAATTAGGGTAGGAATAAGTGAGGAGTAACCAATTTGAAATCCCAATCTCAAGTTACCTTTAATGATACCCAAAGAGTAGGACGAGTCAAAGGATGATCGATGAGGAGTTGCACAAGATATTCACATGTATATCTCCAGAGAAGATGGTCTAATTTAGAGATATGGCAGACCAGGAGCTGTCATGAACAACATCATGTCATTTTGTGAGTTCTACTTTGGCACACTCTGATGCTTCAATTTCCAGTAGACGAGGTCGATGCTCTAGACTAGTCCCGGATGGAGGGAGTGGTTTTGGGGGGTGCTATGGAGATATGGATACTATGAGCCTACATTCAGTGGTTCTAGAGAGGGTTGCTACACCTCGCTCTCGTATTGGTTCCAAAGAGGGTGGCTCAAGTGGGTGTTGTGGAGGCACCAATGTAGTGTCTCCGTCTCATCAATCTGGTGGATACTTATCACCTCCAAGATTTGTTACACCTATAGAGACATCTACTCCCATGACTTTGGGTTTTGCAGCCATCCATAGGTGGCATCCCTATGGGTGCTACTCCAAAAGTTACTATCCCTGTAGGGCATGCCAGACATACAAGGGTCTCCTAGTTATGTCCAAGAGCATGATCACAAGTGGGAGAGACCACATCTTAGACATACCCCGGTAGGGTACAACTACCTCGTAGATGATAGGACAGGTGTTTTAATCATGGATGATGAGGGGAGGAGGGTGATTTCTTACATGAGGGAGTTGTGCCAACAAGTATTTAGGCACAACGTTCTGGACCATTAGAAGAATATACCCAAGGGGGAGCAAAGATTATGTAGTGGCGTCCTTGCACAAGGATTTTTTGATACCTATGGTAGCAGAGAGGTTCTCCACCAGGTAGATGATGGAGTGTATGCATGCATATATGTCACACAGATGATCAAGCACATGCAAGGAAATTAAGAGTGGTGCCTCAAAGCTCAAGTGGCTAGATGCAGAGGATTGGCAGAGACTCAGGGAGGAGGCCACAGATTCTCTAGGATGATGGTGGCAGCAAGGCGGGAGGTTGCGAGGGCACGATTGGAGAGGTAGGGGTCATGCATCATCTGGGAAGTGGCAACCACAGGACTTATCTAGAGAACTTTATAAGTTTTATTAGTTATTCTTGCTTTCTTATTTGCAATGTCACTTATACTAACAATTATGTTCCTAACAATGATATTCTATTTTCTTTGTAGCACTCCATCACAAACCATGATCCTATAGGTTTGGATACTCGATATGCAAAGAGACATGGTCTCACTGCACATATTAATAGATTGTATGTGCACAGCAATCTAGTAAGTCAATCCTCTTCTTTGTCCGATAGTCACTAGTTTTTTTAATGATGCACTTTGTATAGAGGGCTAAATGTTTGGTTGTTCATTTTGCAAAGTCTATTCAACACTCCTTTGCATCAGGACGAGCTTTTAGATGGCGAGGATTTGTAGCATGCGCTTGGATTCGCAAAGCACACGTTATCTTCTTTTTTTGTCCTATGATCTCTGCAGGCCTCTCCCATCTCCCATATAGCATTCCTTTGATGTACTTATCATTCTTTTTATGAAAACGCACTTTGTGATATTTACATATAGATTTTCATGTTTGTTTTGGCTCTCATCTCCATGGTTCCATGTAATTTCATGAGTTGTCATTACTAGTCTTGTATAAATTTTATGAGTTATCAGTCTTATGGTTTTAAGTAGTTTTTGCACCCGCCGTCTTGATGACAATTGTGTATCCAACACATGTAATTTTTTGGCAGAATATTACACAGCACATGGTGCTAAGCTGCCCTACCACCAAAAAAAACATCCTCTATAACCATTGATATTTGCATCACAAATTTACTGCACATGTCAATATTAGTGTCGCAATGATCATCACAAAAAGTCGCTATTTGCATCACTATTAGCGTCACATTTGCGATGCTAATTGTGACACTAATTGTGATGCAAATAGTGATGCCCTCTGCAACAAATTTGTAGAGATGCTTATACTGATGCTTTTAGCGAGACGGAGGTATTTTTTTAATGAACATTTGCATCTCTTTGAACAAGATATGAGGCATGTATCTTGTAGTGAGGTCAATCCTAATGGGATAATGCTAAACACTTCGCTTGTGAGGTACACCTAGTCACCTAAATCTACATACTCATAAGTAGCACAGATAGTGATGACTAGGATCAAATGCCTAAACGACTACCAAACTACCCTCCCTATGATTTAGGTTCAAGTATATTTCGTGTGGTATTAGAAAATAAAATTTAGAACTCTCTATTATTAAATATGATAGTAGAAATTGATTTATGTAATAAAATAAACATATTAACTTAAAATTTTAGTTCTTGTGAACATTTGATTAAAGGTGGGATTTTTTTTTTTTGAGTATCTTTAACCAACTCTTGAGCCATGAGGTGTTTTGATCAATGTACACCAAGGCTTGTGGATCAAACATTGGCTACTTTCAAGCCTATCCTTGGATCTAAATGGTCAAATATCTAAGATGAGAGTTGGAAATTGCAAGATGGAAATTACTTAGTTGATGTTGAAAAAGCTAGGCACATTGAGAATGATATAATGAGAGCTTAGATTCTTGAAGAACTCAGTCTAGTCAAAGCCTTTTGATTTTTCAAAACCAATGATTCACAAGCTCTTATTTATGTAAATGATTAGTTGATCAATCAAAATCAATATGCTTATTCTCAACTCATAGAAATTGTAAATCTAAGTGCATTGGAATGTGACCCCATAACTCTTTCATACCCAATATAAAGAAATTCAGTCACCTTGAATACCTCCTTATGGTCATTGATGTAAAGAGAGCTCATCCTTGTAGATATATTATTAAGCCTAGCAAAACCATTGTCAATACATCACTTTAATACAAATTTAGGCCAACCAATACCTTATAAGCAAAGAAAAATCCAAGGTTCAAATAAAAATATGAGGCTCAATGTATTGACAAATAACCTTGTAAGAATATTAAGGGGATAATCTCTATATAAAGTTGTAAACCTTCTAAGGTCATTTTATAATCAACAATTGATAATAACTTAATATAATATCTAAATTTGTAGTAATTGGTACGAACACCCTCTTATGCCTTTTGATCTTGTGTGTAAGAGGAGTTTTATACGATGTTTCCCTTAGTTTACCAGATAGGATCATAGTGTAGCCTTCCCTTGTGGGAGTATCTTTCTCAATTGATGGACTAGATCTTTGTCCCACATCACTACCAATTTCTCAACACCCACCAATGGATGTAGTATACAAGTTGGTATAGGACTTTTACCAACTATTGTATGTATGTCACACATATCGGCAACCTAGAGTATGAATTGTGGAGGATTTCCTAGTTCAAAAGGCTCAACGTCATCAAACTCTTTATCTTTTACCCCAGTCCCCCTCTATTCCTATCAAGTATTATGAGGGTGAGGCTATGAATTGAGCCTAATGGGTTTCTAAAAGGATTACCCAAGTCATTCGTCCCAACCGCATTATATTCTATCACACCAATTTGTGCTTCTAGATATCAAGTGAAGGGATTCCCCAGTCTCTTTGCTAAGTACTTGCCTTAGATTTATGAGTGAATCACCTAAGTATGAAATAGCTTCCTTTGAGAAATTCAATGGTTAATCTTATATGTCATATGGCTTCCAAGTAAAGCCCTTGTATATAAATAATGGGGGAGGCTTTGGGTCCTAGAGGCAAAAGATGATCTAGCCCACATAGAGATGGTGTATGCCACTATCCTAAGTATTTTTATCATTATGAGAAATTTTCTATCAAAAGGAGAATGCTATGGCTAGAGGAAGAGGAAGAACTCAATATGGACATTATGTAGATGGTTATGGAGGTGCATGTCATGTCCCTAGAGGTGGACCATGTAGAGAACACTTGTTCACTATGGAGCATATATTAGGCAATATGGCTCATCTGCCTAATGATGATGATTAATTCTTAGATTCAAGTGCCACTAATTATATGTCACATCATGAGGAATGGTTTGATAGGAAGCATGAGATTCACAATGTAACGTGTCCCCCTTTCCACTTGTAGGACACGTCTTAGCAGCCCATCGGGAAGAGAGTCTAGAAAGCACTGCCTGGCACTCCCATGGAATTTCACGGGGTTCACGATCTAGGTCCTCCCGAGTCTACCACGAAATGGAAGCATTCCGGCTATTCCCACTTAGAAACAACCTGAAACAGGGTTTTTCTAATGCTCAAGTTCCTAGAAAGTAACTAGCGTCGAGCCCTAGATGAACTACTTTACGCAGAAACATCAGGGTCGAAGCGGATTTATACTGCACTTGGTTCAAGGAGAATGGAAAATGAGAGGGATGCAAAGCTCGCCTCTCTGTCCTAAGGCATAGTCCCATTCCGTTCCCCTAAAATAGTATCAATCGGGATTCTAGCTGTGAAGATTCTAGGTCATCGTTACCTTGCTGTGAATTCCTTTTAGAAAAGTTCTCGGCCAACCGGGACCACCCTTCTGTAGGACGGACCCAAGGTCACATCCACTGCACTTTCCTCAAGTTGCTTTAGTTATCTAATTACCTACCACATTTAGTTTGACAAGAAAAATAGCTTCCTTAATTAACCAATTAATCACTGGTTCCTTCACGTTCCTTAGGCACTGACATAGAAAAACAATGTCAAGCAAGTTCCTTTTCAGCATCTGATCTTTATTTATCAATCTTTGGAATACATCATATAATCCACCCGAAGGCTAATCCATAATCCTCCCGAAGGCAATTCCAGCAATCCTCAAGGATCGCTATTCCAAGTTTTCGCCCGTTGACTAGTATGCGGGCCTCGAGATCCCATCTCGAGTCACGTCGGCCTCTTGTGCAGGATCCGAAGGCAAGGGATTTACGGCCAGAGCCCCCTGGCACCCAGGCGTCCTCCTGCTCCAAGTAGCACCCACGGAGAAACCTCTCGCGACGGGTTCGGTCCATGTACCCGGCACGGCTATCAACCCCCTTGGATAGGGTGAGGCAGACAGTCGGGGGTAACTGATGCTGCCTCTCCCTCCAGGCTTTCAACCTGAAGCATTAGTTATTTTTCAGCATTAGTTCCTTGAGCAAAGAAGAACAAACAGTGCTCCTAAGTGTACAAACACAAGGACTCCAGTGGTCATTTATACGACCAACTGCTAATGTGTAAATCCTTCTCTCCGAATACATCCAGCATTCGATCCGAGATCAATCGCGACTTGGCAAGATCCTAAGGGTTTCATAAGCTGAGTTGCTTGTTTACCCTCTTTCCTTGGGTTAGGGTTTATACCCTGTTAACCCAAATTGTCAATACTTTAGGTATCCTTATGTTTTAGTCAATAAATCCTGGACAACCCCGTTGTCCTAACTTGATTGGTCAATTGCTTACTAGGCAATTCATAATTTCCCTAACTTGGCAAATCAGCCCCAAGGAAGGGTGATGTAGCAGGATGACTACTCATCCTCTAGAAAATTAGGCTTGTACTTAGAACTCGCCAACCTTGTTCTAAGGAGTGGCAATACTATTTTGTGATTTAGACGCAAAACCATGCGACGTTGCAACTTGTTGTATAGGTGTCACACCTGACTTGTGGGATTATTTCTCCCATCACACGATATTCCTTGGTCAAGAATACCTTTGGTCAAGATGTAGGGTTTGGGAGTCCTCTTGACCCAACCCAACCCTAACCCTACTAGGCCGATAACGCTTTGGCCCTAGGGTTCCTAAATTCATACGAAGGTTTAGTATTTGGTCAATTTATCCTTAGGATGAGAAACCTAGATCATTCTTGCATGGGCGTTTAGATAACCCTAACATTTTCGAGAATGTGGATAGGATCTTTGGGATCGAAAGTCTTAAATCGGCATCCCAAGTGCGATACTATGCAGAATTTTAACGTAACTTAACCCTACCTAGCACTTTGAGGTGATCGTCATTTGCAATCTAATCATACCTTTATGATTTTTATGTGAGCAACTCAACTATACGGGAATTACTTAGTTGATTTAACTAACCCACGATTAGAGACGATCATCCCTTTTAAAGATGCAAATACTTCATTCTAAACTAGCAAGTACTTTTCCCTAAAAGATGCAAGGAACTGCAAGATGTATGCAATGTATCATCCCATGCAAATTTGCAATTTCAAGACTATAAACCTTTTCTCTCTATGCAGCTATTGTTGAGAATCAGCAATCACACTCACTCAAACAGCCTCTTTGTATGGAGCTTCAGGATCAAGGATATGCAGGCTAACCTATCCCATATGCACAATGGTGCCTACTGCAATTTCCTACTTTCCTATAAAGCATTGTACTTGCTTCCTTTTCTTAATGCAATGATAGTACTCTTTTCTTTTCAGTGAAGTCTCAATGTCATTGTCCACATACACAAGACTGTGTTTATGAGTCCAAGTCTCAATCTTGGAACCTAATTCACTTGTGTAACAAACAGTGTCTTTTCCATCATGAGTCCACACTTCTCCTTCCATCCTCCATAGCTTCCGCTTTTGCCATGCTCTAGATCCCACATTTCTCACATGGTATCAGAGCCCAGTTGGGCATGGCATTGCTTCTCCAGCCTCTCTTGATTCCTCTCAACCTCAATCTAGCTCAATGTCAGCTCATGACTTCATCTCCCAACTCTACTCTCACTGAAGCTTCCATGGCAGCCATAGCCAGCAGCACCCTGTCAGATTGAGCTGCTTATATCTCACTCCATAGGTCAAATCTCTTGGAGCTTCCTTCTGGAAAAGTATTCCCCAACTCACAAAGCTTCCCTGTATCACATCAATCCAGGACATTAGACCATCTGGAGCTCAGCATTGTGAAAATTCTCAATCTCTGCTCTGTGTCTGCCATAGCCAGACAGGACCTACCTTACTTGGAGCTTCAATAACTCCTCAAGCAGGCCATTTCAGCTCTTGATTTCTTCTAGGGAGTTGTTCTTCTACTCAAGGCGCTTCATCTTGGCACGTGAATCGATGACATTGCTGCGCCCTGACCCCAGCATTGTGGAAATCGCGCAAACCTGTCCTGAACTGCGCCGAATCTGTTCGCGCCCTCTACGTGCTTCATACAGCCAACGATCTTGACAATTATGATAGGGCTTTGATAGCCCATGAAGTCAGCTTCCTAGGCATGTAAAATTTTTTGAAAATGATCAAGAATAGCTCCTGCAATGTTGAAAAAACCAAGCCCCTGTCTCAGAAACCCTAATTCCACCATAGCCAAAATTTCTCAAGTTTTTTTTCTCAGTTTTTCTTTCTCGTGACACTTAACCCAAGTCTCTGTCACTCTAATCCATTGACCCAGCATCAAATCAAGGAGGGGAAGGACCTGAAAAGATTGAAGAACGACCAAACGATCCCGAACAAGAAGAATCAAGAATCAAGCTCAACATCAACACTGACATAGTGTGTTTTCACACTGTCACTAACTGTGTCTCTTGACACACTGCATTCTGCTCTTCTACTGATAAAATCTCAGAATTCTGGTGTTGATTTGCTGCTGATCTTGCAACCTCAACATGGGAAAAGACTCTCCAAATACTCGATTCAAAGGAGTTGGGTTTCACACCTGGCAAACCCGCATCAAGCTCATCTTGATGAAAAAGGGTCTCTGGGCCATCACAAATGGCAAAGAGAAGAAACCTCGGGATGCGGACCTTGCAACTACTTGGCAAAAGAATGATGACAGAGCCCAGGCCATTATCAAACTGGAGCTAGACGACAGTTATATCCACCATGTGGATAACTATGAGACCTCACAGGATACATGGAAGAGACTTGACACCCTGTTCGGTGCACAATCTAAATCATCAAAGTATGGTCTCCTGATTGAGTTCTTCAAGCTTGAAATGAAGTCCAGCACATCACTTGCCACACATCTCAATTACATGGAAGGGCTCTTAACCCAACTTGCAGGAATCAACATTAAAATGGATGAAGATGTTTGCATCGGTGTTCTACTTAAGAGTTTGCCTCCTGAATATAATAATGTATCAACAACTTTAATCAACATGCCAAATCCTGAACTTGTTGATATCCAGGCATCACTGTTAGAAGAGGAAAAGAAGCTAAAAACTAAGGAAGAACCAAGTACCTCTAGAGATGAGCATGCATTATATGTTGGCAACAGGTACAAAGGCAAGAAGGATCAGCTCTTCTGTGACTTCTGCAAAAGGACCAGACACACCGAGAAGTTCTGCCACGCAAGAAAGAGATCCCAAAAGGCCTATCTAGTCGCAGTCAAAGAAGAAGAAGAAAATGGAGCAAAGGAAGAAGAAGATGAAGATGAAGACCACCAGGATCGGAAGGACAAGACTCATCAGTCCTTCTACTCTCATAACTCTGATAGACTGTTTTAAAAGCCTTGTATTTCCTTGCCCTAATGCTTCCTGCCATAAGCTTTGTAAAACTCCTTATGTAACTTGGCATTACAGTCCATGTACACTTTGTGAGGCCCCTGTTACAGCCTCTGGATGTCCACCATGTTTATGGTACCCACACTTAGCCTTTTTTCTGCAACAGCCTCTGGTGTCTACCATGTTTGTGGTGTGCCCACACTTTGCAGGTGGTTCTCATTACAGCCTCTACACACTTTGTGCCTGTCTAGTTGTGATTGAGGAGGGGTGTTGAGAATCAGCAATCACACTCACTCAAACAGCCTCTTTATATGGAGCTTCAGGATTAAGGATATGCAGGCTAACCTATCCCATATGCACAATGGTGCCTACTGCAGTTTCCTACTTTCCTATAAAGCATTGTACTTGCTTCCTTTTCTTAATGCAATGATAGTACTCTTTTCTTTTCAGTGAAGTGTCAATGTCATTGTCCACATACACAAGACTGTGTTTATGAGTCCAAGTCTCAATCTTGGAACCTAATTCACTTGTGTAACAAACAGTGTCTTTTCCATCATGAGTCCACACTTCTCCTTCCATCCTCCATAGCTTCCGCTTTTGCCATGCTCTAGATCCCGCATTTCTCACAATAAGATTTAGAATGATCTTTTCTTTTCCTTGTCCTAAACTATAATGATGCAACGAAATCGAAGCTTTAATATTTTTAATGAAGATGCATTCAAACTTTGATAAAGAACTCCATGCATGAGCGAATGCCATGAGTCCATCCTTGATTTAATCTTTCCTTTTATCACTTAACCCGACCTAAAATGTAACCATCTTCGCATGCAATTTGCAAAGTTCATAATTTCCTTTCCATGCATTGCGACCATTTGGACATCATTCAATGGGCATCTAAGATTATCTCATACTCGAGTCACAACTAGGAAATTATTACCTAAGTGAATTTTGCGCTATTCTTTTCACGAGGCAAAAAGGATGCCTTTAAACAAATCCACCTTTTAACTTAAGCAATATGCATTCAAGAACACAACTATCATGACCATGCAAGTAATGGTCATGCAACTTAACTTCGTAATTCGATGCGAGTATATAAATTTTCCAATGTATTCAAACTTGCCTACGTGAATTAAAGAGATACTTAAATGCAGCCTTTTCATGAAGGAAATTTATCAGAACCTAGGCATTAAGATTCGGGGTGTTGTCCACTCGCATACTCGGGGTGGAAGCTCCCACATGTGCTCCTCTCGCCCTTTGCTTCGGAGCCATTTATGCATAGAATTTCATCACAACAACTCCCCCTTGGTTTACTCACGTGTTTCGAAGTCTCTCAGTCCGAGATATCCTCTTCCGCGTAGGACACAGGCCTTGCAGTCACGATTTTTAAAAAACCAGGAAAGGCACAGGAGAACAAGGTTTATGGAGGCTTGAATAGAAGCTTCTAAGCTTCTATCCACAGCAAATGACGTGGAGAGATAAATTGATGATTGGGAAAATGATGGGGATGTAGGTGAGGATAACGACGATGATGATTATGATGATGATGGTGGTGAGGACGGAGGCGGCAGCGTGGAAGCAGTCCTAGCGGCGTGAAGGTAGCATGGCGGCAGCAGAAATGGTAGGATCCTCTCTCTCCTCCCCTCCCTCAAGCTTGGGGAGGGGGTAGTCTTATAGGTCTAAGGGGGGGAGGGTAGCCACATACGTGGCAATCTACATGCTCCCCTCCCCCATGCTCCTCCTCACTCAACTCCTTCTCATACTCCCTCTCCTCGGCATGCAACGACTGAAGGGGAGAGGGTTAATAATTAAAAAACTCCTTCTCATACTCCCTCTCCTCGGCATGCAACGACTGAAGGGGAGAGGGTTAATAATAAAAAAATTTACACAAATTTATCCATTATCCCTTTTCTTTTCTCCCCTTGAAGGGGTGTTCCCGTGTGGGCTACGGGTTTTTTAGCCATGGTCTCTTATGCACAACGCGGGCTGGAGTTCGTTTGATGCACGCGGAGGGAGCACTTAGCCACCAACATTTATCGTTGCAGGAGATTACTTTAAGTTGCTCTTGCACGGGATTTAGGGTTTTGAATATTTTTTAGCAGAAATATTACATTTTCTCCCCCTTAGAGGAATCGAGATGTCCTCATCTCGAGAAAAACTAGGTGTATTATTGGTTGAGAGTACTTTCATCCATCCAAGTGGGATCCTCTTCGGGATAATCTTTCCACTGAATGAGGTATTCTCTCAAGGTTTTGGATCTCAAATGCCTCTCCCTTACATCTAAGATCTTGTTAGGCCGTAGCTCAAGGACTCCTTGGCTAGGCATTACAACTTGTTGAGCATCAAGCACGTGACTAGGGTTAGGTACATACTTCTTCAATAGGCTGATATGGAATACATTATGAACTTTTAGGTTTTCGGGGAGTTGAAGTCTATAAGCATTAGGCCCTAGGCACTTGAGAATCTTGTAGGGTCCACAATACCTTGGACTTAGCTTTTTGCATTCACCCGACGATAGGGAACTCTTCTTTGGACGCACATGAATGAAGACCATATCACCCTCAATGAAGGATTTGTCTTGCTGTTTCAGGTCCGCGTAAGCCTTCTATCTATCCTTGGCAGCTTGGATGTCCTGTCTTATTGATTTGATTTGGTCATTCATGTCTTCCAGCATCTGCTTTGAAGCTTAAACCCTCAAGGTTGGATCTGAAAATCTCAAAGGAGTGCAAAAATCGTGCCCATACAATGCTTGAAAGGGGGTCATCTGAATGCTTTGTTGATAAGAGGCATTGTAGGAAAACTCAACTAGTGGCAAATATTGAATCCACTTTTTGAGTTCGCGATTGCAGTGTGCCCTAAGCATATCTTCAATGACTTGGTTGACTCGTTCCATTTGACCATCAGTTTGGGGATGGTAAGCGGTACTGAAACAGAGTTGAGTCCCAATGGCCTCAAAGATAGCCCTCCAAAAGTGTGATGTGAAGAGAGAGTCACGATCACTAATGATTCTTCTGGGTAACCCATGTAGTTTGAAAATCTCCTTGATGAATAACCTTGCAATGTCTGAGGCTTTATAGTTTGTCTTAACAGGGATAAGATGTGCAACCTTGGTGAGCATATCCACCACGACCATAATGGATTTGTATCCTCCCTGAACTTGGGGCAGGCCAACAACAAAGTCCATACTAATGAATTCCCATTTCATTTGGGGAATGTCAAGTGGTTGCAATTTTCCTGGCATTTTGACATGTTCGGCCTTAATGCATTGACAAGACAAACATTCAGTGACATATTTGAGAACATCACCTTTAAGCCTCTCCCAATAATAGCTCTCCCTGACCGCATTAAGGGTCTTGGCATAACTAGGATGTCCTGAGAAAGGGGAGTCATGGGCTTCCCAAAGTATCTTCTTCTTGAGTGATTGGCTTGCTGGTATACATAATCTTGTCCTATAGTAGACAAGTCCACTTTTGATAGAGAATTCTCGATACTTTGTTTGTAGCTTTGGGTCTTGATCTTTGATGGGGATCTCCCTTAGCAATTTCTGATAGGTTGGGTCATGGCATGCCTCTTCTTTAGCTAGCTCAAGAATTGGGTTGTTTGGCATGGATACCTTTGTGGCTAGAGATCTTGTTGTTAATGGATCTTGCAAAATCAGAGAATTCAGAAATGCCTTGCGACTGAGTGCATCGGCAACTACATTCTCCTTTCCAGGCCAGTATTTGATTTCAAAATCATATTCTTCCAACACTTCAGTCCATCGATGTTGCCTCATATTGAGCTCACTCTGGGTGAAAATCCATTTAAGATTCTTGTGGTACGTCACTAAGGTGAACTTGTTACCCAGCAAGTAGTGTCTCCAAAGTTTGAGAGCATGGATGACAGCCAACAGTTCCAGATCGTGGGTAGCATAGTTCCTTTCATGGCTCTTAAGTTTCCTTGAGGAGTATGATACGGGATGACCTTCTTGCATAAGCACACACCCTAAGGCAAGTGTGCTGGCATTAATTACCACTTCAAACTTCTTACTAAGATCCGAAAGTTTCAGGATGGGTGCTGATACCAAGCTTTGCTTTAGTTTATCAAAGCTGGACTGTTCAGCAGGTGACCATACATTTGATACTTGCTTCTTCAGTAGATCCCACTAGAGGCGCTGCAATCAAAGCATAGTTTTTTATAAAGACTCTATACCATCCTGTCAATCCAAGAAAACTACATATTTCTTTGACAGAAGTTGGTGTTGGCCATTCCAGAATGTCTATGACCTTGGCTGGATCTACTAAAATTCCTTCCGCTGATACAATGAATCCCAGATATTCAATATGTCGCTTGAAAAATGCACACTTCTTCTTCTTGGCATAAAGCTTGTGTGCTCTCATTGTTTCAAGAACAATGTGAAGCTACGGTTCATGATCTTCTTCCTGCTTGGAGTAGACTAGGGTATCGTCAAAGAAGACGAGTACAAAGTCATCAAGATAGGGCCTAAAGATATCCTGCATTAGCCTGTTGAAGGTAGCAGGAGCTTTTCTCAGCCCGAATGACATGACTAGGAATTCAAAGTATCCATACCTTGTGCTGAATGCCATCTTTGGGATATCTTGTTCCTTGATCCTTATTTGATAATATCCAGACCTAAGATCTATCTTAGAGAAGATCTTCGCACCTTGAAGATGGTCAAGAAGTTCATCTATTCTTGGAATGGGATATTTGTTTTTAATGGTTGATTGGTTCAACCCTCTGTAGTCAATGCATAGCCAAAGCGTTCCATCTTTCTTCTTCTGGAACAGCACTGGAGCTCCCCACGGTGAACTGCTAGGACAGATGTATCCTTGGTCTAACTGTTGCTTGAGTTGCTCCTTCAACTCAATCACTTTCGGGATAGACATCCTATATGGTCTCTTTGCAATTGGTGCAGCTCCTGGCGCTAGCTTGATTTCATGATCGACTTCCCTTTGAGGAGGAAGTTTTGTCAGCTCTTCAGGAAATACGTCTGTGTATTCCTTTAACCCTGAAGGTTCTTCCCTAGATTCTTGATTCTGATCTAGCTTATTTAGTTTAATCAAATAGACAAGTAGCCCCTTTCTAACTCCTTTTACTATACGTGCTCCTTTGGCCAATTGAATTTTTGGCTTCCCAGCCTCTCCTTGAGTTGTGACTATTTTCCCTTTAGAATTTCGAAAGGAAACTTGGCTCTTTCCACAGTGAATGTGGGTGTCACTGGGTATTAGCCAATCCATTCCGAGCAAACACTCGTGGACACCTAGGTTTATTACCTTGAATCTGACCGAAGTCGACTCTCCACCTAGTAGAAATATCACCTTATCAGTTTGTCTGGTACAAGAGACCTCATGACCATTTACTAATTCCACAAGTAAGGTAGGTGCATCTTTTGTTGCTATTTCTAATCTTCTTGCACAGACTGGTGAAATAAAGGAATGTGTATTGCCACAATCAATCAAGGTTTTGAAGCCTTTACTTTGATAATCCAATGGTGTTTGAATCACCGAGAATTGGCGATTCGGGCCTTTCTTGTGAATAGCGGCATGAACCATTGCCCTCTCAATGTCTACTTCCATGGATGGGTCTTCTTCATCACACAGCTCCTTGTTGGCAACACTGGAGGTTCTCCCTCTGGCCATGACGGTGGCTCCTTGTCCATGGGTGGCTCCTTGGAATGGCCCTTGACGTTGTCCTCCGCTAAGCTCGGGGCATTGCCTTTTAAAGTAACTAGGCTCGTTGCAATGGAAGCAACGGAGATTGGGGCCATTACCTTGGGTAGGAACAAAGTTGTTAGTAGCATTCACCCTAGCTTTCTTCCTTTGTGCCTGATTTTGGCCCTGCGTTCTCTTGGTCTGAGACCTAAAGATTCCCTTGTCTTGATCCTTGCAAGACCAAGTCCTGTTATTTCTTGGCTTGGTCTGCACCTCCTATATCATCGGTGTAGCTTGAATGAGCACGTCCTGAAGGTCTATTGGGCACATTGATTCTAGGCAGGTGTTTATGGGTGGGTTTAATCCGGCACAAAACTTTGACACTTGTTGTGTCATATCCATTTGTGGTGCGTACTTTAAGAGAGAGATGAACTTTGAATAGTATGTATCAAGGGATAGACCAAGCTGCTTTAATTCATAGAATTCGTTCATCTTCTGTGTGTGGTAGGCAGGTGGTAGATATCTTGCTCGCACAGCCCTTTTAAGCTTCTCCCAAGTAACTGACCCTTACGAGATCCCTTGGTCTCTACACCATTGTTTCCACCAAAGTCTTGCTTCGCTGGTAAGCTTTAGTTTGGTGAGCATCGCTTGGTTAGCAGATGCAGTACCTGCTATTTCGAAATAATCCTCCATGGATTCAATCTAGATCTCGGCATCAGTTTGGACGGTCCTTCCCTTACCATCAAATTCTGGTTGCTTGATTTGCTTGACAAGAAACTTCTTCTCCTGAATTACGGCCATACTTGGTGTAGGGGTCGAACTAGGAAGCTGCACTTGAGGTTGCGCCTGGGCAATAAGATTCTTTATATTAAAAACTTACTAGATGTTTCTCACATTACATTACATACCTAGTTCAGCTTTTAGCCAAGTGGCCTAATCACTTAACTACTTTATCAACACTTACAGCCATTACAGTCATTGATAAAAAGTCTATTTCATTCATATGGGCTTTCAAGTACATTTGTTTGGGAGGGTAGGACAAGCTTATACATTAATTTGGGGAGAATAAGATTGTGTTACATTCAGCTACGGGAACTAAGTAATAATATGGATTGGGGTCATGGATTTTCAGGAATCGATAGGTCATAGGAAGCTTAGGGTATCCCTTTCTTTGATACCCATTCTTCTCATAACGTCCCAACACCTTGATTCTGTCAGCAGAGATTATTTGAGTCACTTCCTCGTACACGTATTTGTTTTGCTTGACCTTTCGACTGCCGACATGTAGGGTTGCGTTTGCGTGAGCCTCAACAAAGATGAACAGCTTCACGATCTTTAAATCCTCCATCCACTTGATTCTCTTCAAGTTGGTCCGAAGGTACGCAAGTCAGTGGGTAGCTATGTAGTAAATTCCTGAATCACCCGTCCATCTCCGTTCCACGTACAGGGGTGAAGGATTGTAGATGCGGTCTAGGATATTCATCATACCTAGCCTCTTTCGATAATCCGAAGCACGCATTGCAGTCAAAAACATAACCTGGAACACCAAGAATTTCTTCCATGCTTCGCGACTCTGCAAGCCAGCATCGAAAATCAGTAAGGAAATGTTCTTAACAGCAACGTTGCTCTACTTCCCCTCATTAAGTTCCCTTGTAAATATTAGATCTCGTTGGTTCGCTCTGATACCAACCTTAACATGTCCCCCTTTCCACTTGTAGGACACGTCTTAGCAGCCCATCGGGAAGAGAGTCCAGAAAGCGCCCCCCGGCACTCCCATGGAATGTCACGGGGTTTGCGATCTAGGTCTTCCTGAGTCTGCCACGAAGCAAAAGCATTCCGGCCATTCCTACTTAGGACTAACCTAAATCAGGGTTTTCCTAATGGTCAAGTTCCTAGAAAGTAACTAGCGTCGAAGCCCAGACAAACTACTTTACGCAGAAACATCAGGGTCGAAGCGGATTTATACTGCACTTGGTTCAAGGAGAATGGGATGTGAAGCTCGACCTCTCTGCCCATAAGGCATAGTCCCATTCCGTTCCCCTAAAACAGTATAAATCAGGATTCTAGCTCTGAAGATTCTAGGTCATCGTTACCTTGCTGTCAATTCCTTTGAGAAAAGTTCGCGGGCAACCGGGACCACCCTTCCGTAGGACGGACCCAGGGTCACATCCACTGCACTTTCCTCAGGTTGCTTTAGTTATCTAATTACCTACCACATTTAGTTTGACAAGCAAAAATAGCTTCCTTAATTAACCAATTAATCACTGGTTTCTTTGTCAAGAATCGTGTGGTGGGGGGACTTGCTCAAGATGCTGTACCGAACACACACAGAATGCACAAGGAGAAGCTCACTCAAGAGACAAGAAGAGAGATGGAGGCCAAAAAATTTTCTTGCTGATTTCTTCTTCTTCTTCCACACACTTTACAATGTACACAAAGTATAGATAAGATACAGCATAAAGAAAAGTGGCCTACTAAGTCAAACAATGCATAACCAACTACACTAGTCGACTGGCGCTATAACTATGCCAGCTGTAAATAGGTGTAACAACCTGAATATAATAAGTAATGAGTCAGTGGCCATGTGAGGGTCATAATGACCACCGACGTGCTAAGTGTAGATATGTGGACCCATCTAACCAGGCAGTCCATCATCAATGTCCGCATGTGTTGAGCTTGTCATCTCAATACTCCCCCTCAAGCTCAACTACATCTCTGCAACTCCAAGTAAGCTTCGAAACTTTTGAAGCTTCTCTGTACCCAATGCCTTCGTGAAGATGTCAGCTATCTGATCCTGTGTGCTGACATACACCAAGTCAATCTCACCTGCTAGTACCTTCTCTCTCAAAGTGGTAGTGTACCTCAATATGTTTTGTCCTGGCATGGAACACAGGGTTCCTAGCCAACTGTATACTACTCATGTTGTCACAATAAATGACAACTTGACCTTCCACGTGCACATCCGAATCAGCCATTAACTTTTGTAGCCATACTACCTCACATGCTGCAACAGTAGCACCTCTATACTCAGCCTCTGTACTCGACAAAGCAACTGTAGATTGTTTTTTGCTATTCCAAGCAACTGTTGCACTACCAAGAGAGAACATGTATCTGCTGGTAGATCTTCTATCAGGCATACTACCAGCCCAATCTGCATCCGTGTATCCAAACACCTATATATCTGTACCTGCCTCATAGAAAAGTCCATAATGTAATGTGGACTTCACATATCTCAATATGTGTCTGACTGCATCCAAATGTGGCTTTCTAGGTACTTGCATAAACTGACTCACAAGACCAACAGCGTAGCTCAAGTCTGGTCTTGTAATGGTCATGTAGATCAAACTCCCCACTATCCTCTTGAACATAGTAGGGTCTTCTATCTCATCCCCAACATCAGAACTCAACTTTACATTCTGCTCCAACGGAACTGAAAGTGGTTTGCATGCTGTCATACCATACTTGGACAACATATCCAAGCCATACTGTCTTTGGGAAAGCCAAATACCATCATCACATCTAATCACCTCAATGCCAAGGAAAAACCTTAGCTCACCTAAATCCTTCATCTCAAACTTCTTCTTCAAAAAATCCTTGACTTCAACAATCCCACTATCACTATCACCTGTAATAATCAAGTCATCCACATAGATGACTATGATGACCAAACCTGCATCTCCCTTTCTCACATAAAGTGAGTGATCAGCATCAGAAACATAAAAACCAATATTGACAAGATACTCTCTGATCTTGTCAGACCATGCTCTAGGTGCTTGCTTGAGCCCATATAGCGCCTTCTTCAACCTGCACACATACGTGGGATGCTCTAAATCTTCATAACCTGCTGGCTGATCCATATACACTTCTTCCTGCAAATCACCATGCAAGAAGACATTCTTCACATCCATTTGCTGCAACCTCCAACCTTTGGTTGCTGCCAAAGTAATCACACATCTGATAGTTGCCATCCTAGCAACTGGACTGAAGGTTTCATCATAATCTATGCCATATGTCTGGGCATAGCCTTTTGCAACCAGCCTAGCTTTGTACCTACTAATAGAACCATCTACATTGTGCTTAATCTTATACATCCAATAGCTTTCTTTCCCTTCGGCAATGATACTAGATCCCAAGTCTTATTGGCCTCTAATGCAACTATCTCCTCATCCATTGCTTCATCGTAATGAGCATGACCAACAGCCTCCTCAAAACATGTGGGCTCAACATCCTCAACTAGTTTCACCATATAACCATAATGGTGAGCTGCATAACCTTCAAAACCAAATCTTTTAACAGGGTATCTCATCCTGCTAGACCTGCGTACCACTGGATCACTCAATGGAGTCTTTGCATTGACACGTGCTCTCTGCACACCTGGAGTCCTCACTGAAGGAATGCCAAGATCATCATCCAAGCTCTCTGAGCTACTAGAGTCTCCATCAAGAACTACATCAATGCCATCTGACACTTTATTCTTTCCTTTGTCTTTACATGTAGTGCTACTAGATGCACCTGAAGATGTAGAGCTACTCCTTAGTCTCCCAGACCAAGGACTACCAGATGATGTCTCTGGTCCACTAAGAGTCCGTGATTCTTGCTTTTCAGCCTGCACATGAGTGTCATGATCATCATCATCATCCAATGCATCACCACTAGATGCATACCAACTGCTCATTTTATCAAAGATGACATCCCTGCTCACTCTGAACTTACATGTGACAGGGTTATAACAGCGATACCCTTTCTGCTCTAAAGAGTATCCAATAAAGACACACTTTTCAGCCTTTGGATCCAATTTCTTTTGCAACTCATCTGGCACATGAACATACGGAATGCAGGCAAACACTTTCAAGTGCGATACATCAAGCTTCTTGCCAGTAAAGCATTCTTCAGGATTCATACCATGAACTACAGCTGTGGGAGTTATGTTCATAATATAAACAGTAGTATGAACAGCCTCTGACAAAAAATGCTTAGGCATATTCTTTTCAGCCATCAAGGCACGTGTAACTTCTGCAATATGCCTATTTTTCCTTTCTGCAACCCCATTTTGTTGTGGGGTATACCGGCATGTGAACTGTCTCTTTATCCCATGAGACCTCAGAAAATCACTGAACTCATTCGAGAGGTACTCTCCCCCTCCATCTGACCTCAAACACTTTACTTTCAAGCATGTTTCTCTTTCAACTGCAGCCTTGAAAGTTCTAAAGTGCTCAAATGCTTCACTCTTTTCCTTCATAAAATATACCCACAGCTTTCTAGAACAATCATCAATGAATGTGACAAAGTATGAACTGCCTCCAAGAGATACATTTTGTGTAGGCCCCCAAATGTCTATATGCACAACATCAAGGATATTTCTGCTTACATCTCTGTCATGTGAGAAGGGTTGTCTTGCCTGCTTACCAAACTAACATGCTTCGCATACCTTATTAAATTCTGCAACTCTAAATGTAGGCAAACCTGTAACCAACCCTTGAACTACATTAATTTCAGCCTTTGTACATTCATGTCCAATGCGTTCGTGCCAAATTTCAATGTCTGCAACAACACCTTTTCCTTTAGCATACATAGCAGCATTCATAGTAGGAATTCCAGCATCCAGAGTAAACATACATCCAACTCTACTTCCCTTTGCAATTAACCTGCACTTGTCATTGAAGTCTTCTACAAAGCAGCCCTTTGCATTAAATCTCACTTGCAGCCCTTGCTCTACCATTTGACCGACTGACACCAAGTTCTTTGTAATAGATGGCACATGTAATATATCTGAAAGACTCTTTGTCTTACCATCATGCAAGGACAAGGGAACTTTTCCAATGTGTGAAATTGGGTGGCATGAATCATCACCTGTCTGCACATAACCTCCATTTTGCAAATCTTGCATCTCTCCAAACCATTCTGCATGGCTGGTCATATGATTGGATGCACCTGAATCAACATACCAAATATCATCATGTGTTCCCTTTCCTGTAACAGCATTCAGCATATGCTGCATAACAAACAGACGTTCATTTTTGTCTTCATTCTGTCGTGAAGACGATGCATAGTTTCCTTGCTGCAACTTACCACTGCGGATATCATCTTTCTTAGCATAACATTGGGCTGCAATATGACCTGTTTTGCCACAGTAGTGGCACACAATACCAGAGTTGGTAGAACCTCTGTTATGCCATCCACCTCTTCCTCTAAAGCTCCCCCTGCCTCTAAAGTTACCACGACCTCCTGAAACCTGCATATCACCAAATTGCTGATTCAATTTGTTTTGCTGGTTGTCATTACCACGTCCTGTACCACGGCCTCTTGAAGAGAACCTGCCACGTCCCCTTCCTGAACTGGAGTAGAAAGCTTGGACCTGTTCACCACTTCTTTCAGATGTCTCACTCTGCATGTTGATCTCTTCAGTGATCATAAGGGAGACCAACTCATCGAAATCTGGAAATGGCTTTCTAACATATACGGAAGTTACAAAAGACTTCCAAGCCTTTTCATTGCTAAGTCCACCCAAGATAGACGACACCAAATCATCATCATCGGGCATTGCATCAATCGTTGCCGAGGCATCTGCAATGCTCCTTACCTTCAGTGCATACTCATTGATAGACATCTTCCCTTTCTTCAATGTATTCAACTCTTGCTTGAGTTGAATCTTTCGTGCCTTTGTATTTACAAAAAACATACTTTCAAGTATGGTCCAAGCTACATATGAATTCTCTGCATTTCTAATATGTCCCAGCATATTATTGTCAATTACTGCAGACAACCAATACATGACCTTTTTATCTTTTGCATTCCATTTCTTCCGTGCCTTTGTCTCTTCTGCAGAGTTGGAGGATCACTCTCCTCCGGCTCCTTTTCTTCACCTGAAACAAACTCGTAAAGGCCTTTTCCAATAAGGAAGTTCGTGACACGAGACTTCCATGAAGGGTAGTTGTTCTTGTCGAGCTTCTCAATGATGGGGCTTCCACTGTTCTCTGCCATTATCACAAAACTAATACCAAACAGCAAGCAAATCTTCTGCAACCCTCGACCTTTAGTGCACAGTAATACACCAAACAGCCTTTTTCACTGTCTGCTCAACAATACATGCAATCTATAACTTTTTTGCAGATAAACCTTATGTTTGCTTCCTGCAAACACCTCAAGAATTACAGATTCGCAATCTGTAACCTACACACCCACTTTCGGTCAAAACAGCCGAAATCACAGTGTACCTTGAAACTATTGTCCGCAACCTTGCGGCTCTAAAACAGGGCCTGAAATGGCCTCAAATGCAGAATACACAGCGCTCTTCGCACACACCAAATCTCACTGCAATCTGAGATTTTTTCTCTGCCCTGCTTCCGGTGTCTCCACAGGCACTATCCAAGAGAAAGAGTGGAAGGAT
This sequence comes from Lygodium microphyllum, assembly GCF_053477565.2. Classification (NCBI taxonomy): domain Eukaryota; kingdom Viridiplantae; phylum Streptophyta; class Polypodiopsida; order Schizaeales; family Lygodiaceae; genus Lygodium; species Lygodium microphyllum. The sequence continues at coordinate 63,157,537 of NC_141155.1, forward strand.
GGGAGAGTTTCTTACCCGTGGCTTGCTTGCTCGAACCTTGCTTCTTCTCCTTTGCTTCAACCTTCGAAATCAGCCTCTCTCAGTGGTGCGGCTCTGATACCATGTCAAGAATCGCGTGGTGGGGGGACTTGCTCAAGATGCTGCACCAAACACACACAGAATGCACAAGGAGAAGCTTACTCAAGAGACAAGAAGAGAGATGGAGGCCAAAAAATTTTCTTGCTGATTTCTTCTTCTTCTTCCACACACTTTACAATGTACACAAAGTATAGATAAGATACAACATAAAGAAAAGTGGCCTACTAAGTCAAACAATGCATAACCGACTACACTAGTCGACTGGCGCTATAACTATGCCAGCTGTAAATAGGTGTAACAACCTGAATATAATAAGTAATGAGTCAGTGGCCATGTGAGGGTCATAATGACCACCGATGTGCTAAGTGTAGACGTGTGGACCCATCTAACCAGGCGGTCCATCATCAATGTCCGCATGTGTTGAGCTTGTCATCTCAACATCCTTCACGTAACTTAGGCCTGACATAGAAAAACAATGTCAAGCAAGTTCCTTTTTAACATTTGATCTTTATTTATCAGTCTTTGGAATACATCATATAATCCGCCCGAAGGCTAATCCATAATCTGCCCGAAGGCAATTCCAGCAATCCTCAGGGATCGCTATTCCAAGTTTCCGCCCGTTGACTAGTATGCGGGCCTCGAGATCCCATCTCGAGTCATGTCGGCCTCTTGTACAAGATCCGAAGGCAAGGGATTTATGGCCAGAGTCCCCCCTAGCACCTAGGTGTCCTCCTGCTCCAAGTAGCACCCACAGAGAGACCTCTTGCGGCGGGTTCCGTCCACGTACTCGACACGGCACCCCCTTAGATAGTGTCAGGCAGACAGTCGGGGGTAAATGATGCTGCCTCTCCCATCAGCCTGAAGCATTAGTTATTTTCATGCATTAGTTCCTTGAGCAAAGAAGATTAAACAATGCTCCTAAGTGTACAAACATAAGCACTCCAATGGTCGTTTATACAGCCAACTGCTAATGTGTAAATCCTTCTCTCCGAATACATCTAGCATTCGATCTGGGATCAATTGCGACTTGGCAAGATCCCAAGGGTTTCATAAGTTGAGTTGCTTGTTTACCCTCTTTCCTTGGGTTAGGGTTTATACCCTGTTAACCCAAATTGTCAATACTTTAGATATCATGATGTTTTAGTCAATAAATCCTGGATAACCCCGTTGTCCTAACTTGATTGGTCAATTGCTTACTAGGCAATTCATAATTTTCCTAACTTGGCAAATCAACCCCAAGGAAGGGTGATGTAGCAGGGTGACTACTCATCCTCTAGAAAATTAGGCTTGTACTTAGAACTTGTCAACCTTGTTCTAAGGAGTGGCAATACTATTTTGTGATTTAGATGCAAAACCATGCGACACTACAACTTGTTGTATAGGTGTCGCACCTGACTTGTGGGATTATTTCTCCCATCACACAGTCTTTCTTGGCAAAGAATACCTTTGGTCAAGATGTAGGGTTTGGAAGTCCTCTTGACCCAACCCAACCTTAACCCTACTAGGCCGATAACGCTTTGGCCCTAGGGTTCCTAAATTCATACGGAGGTTTAGTATTTGGTCAATTTATCCTTAGGGTGAGAACCCTAGATTATTCTTGCATGGGCGTTTAGATAACCCTAATATTTTCGAGAATGTGGGTAGGATCTTTGGGATCGAAAGTCTTAAATCGGAATCCCAAGTGCGATACTAGGCAGAATTTTAACGTGACTTAATCCTACCTAGCACTTTGAGGTGATCGTCATATGCAATCTAATCGTACCTTTATGATTTTTATGTGAGGAACTCAACTATATGCGAATTACTTAGATTTTAACTAACCCACGATTAGAGACAATCATCCCTTTTAAAGATGCAAATACTTCCTTCTAAACTAGCAAGTACTTTTCCCTAAAAGATGCAAGGAACTGCAAGATGTATGCGATGTATCATCCCATGAAAATTTGCGATTGCAAGACTATAAACCTTTTCCTTCTATGCAGCTATAAGATTTACAATGATCTTTTCTTTTCCTTGTCCTAAACTATAATGATGCAACGAAATCAAAGCTTTAATATTTTTAATGAAGATGCATTCAAACTTTGATAAAGAACTCCATGTATGAGTGAATGCCATGAGTCCATCCTTGATTTAATCCTTCCTTTTATCACTTAACCCGACCTAAAATTTAACCATCTTCGCATGCAATTTGCAAAGTTCATAATTTCCTTTCCATGCATTGCGACCATTTGGACATCATTCAATGGGCGTCTAAGATTATCTCATACTCGAGTCACAACTAGGAAATTATTATCTAAGTGCATTATGCACTGTTCTTTTCACGAGGCAACAAGGATGCCTTTAGACAAATTCACCTTTTAACTTAAGCAATATGCGTTCAAGAACGCAACTATCATGACCATGCAAGTAGCTTGGTAATTCGATGCGAGTATATAAATTTTCCAATGTATTCAAACTTGCCTACATGAATTAAAGATATACTTAATGCATCCTTTTCAGGTAGGAAATTTATCGAAACCTGGGCATTAAGATTCGAGGTGTTGTCCACTCGCGTACTCGAGGTGGAAGCTCCCACGTGTGCTCCTCTCGCCTTGTGCTTTTGGAGCCATTTATACAGAGAATTTCGTCGCAGCAACTCCCCCTTGGTTTACTCACATGTTTCAAAGTCTCTCAGTCCGAGATCTCCTCTTCTGCGCAGGACATAGGCCTTGCACTCACGGTTTTTAAAAAACCGAGGAACGCACGGGAGAACAAGGTTTATGGAGGCTTTAATAGAAGCTTCTAAGCTCCTGTCCATAGCAGATGACGTGGAGAGAGAAATTGATGATTGGAAAAATGATGGGGATGGAGGTGAGGATGACGACGATGATGATTATGATGATGATGGTGGTGAGGATGGCGCCGGCAGCGTGGCGACAGCCCTGGTGGCAGTCCTGGCGGCGTGAAGGCAGCGTGGCGGCGGCAGAAATGGCATGATCCTCTCTCTCCTCCCCTCCCTCAAGCTTGCGGAGGGGGTGGTCTTATAGGTCTAAGGGGGGAGGGTAGCCGCACACATGGCAATCTACATGCTCCCCTCCCCCATACTCCTCCTCACTCAACTCCTTCTCATACTCCCTCTCACCGCCATGCAAGGGCTGAAGGGGTGAGGGTTAATAATAAAAAAATTTGCACAAATTTATCCACTATTCCTTTTTTTTCCCCACCTTGAGGGGTGTTCCCGCGTGGGCTACGTGTTTTTAGCCACAGTCTCTTATGCACAACATCGACTAGAGTTCATTTGATGCATGCAGAGGAAGCACTTAGCTACCAATATTTATTGTTGCGGGAGATTACTTTAAGTTGCTCTTGTGTGGGATTTAGGGTTTTGAATATTTCATAGCAGAAATATTACATTCTCTCCCCCTTAGAGGAATTGAGATGTCCTCATCTCGAGAAGAACTAGGTGTATTTTTGGTTGAGAGTACTTTCATCCATCCAAGTGGCATCCTCTTCGGGATAATCTTTCCACTGGATGAGGTACTCTCTCAAGGTTCTGGATCTCAAATGCCTCTCCCTAACATCTAAGATCCTGTCAGGCCGTAGCTCAAGGACTCCCTGGCTAGGCATTACAACTTGTTGATCATCAAGCATGTGACTAGGGTTAGGTACATACTTCTTCAATAGGCTGATATGGAATACCTTATGAACTTTTAGGTTTTCAGGGAGTTGAAGTCTGTAAGCATTAGGCCCTAGGCACTCGAGAATCTTGTAGGGTCCACAATACCTTGGACTTAGCTTTTTGCATTCACCCGACGATAGGGAACTCTTCTTTGGATGCATGCGAATGAAGACCATATCACCCTCAATGAAGGATCTGTCTTGCCGTTTTAGGTCCTCGTAAGCCTTCTATCTATCCTTGGCGGCTTGGATGTCCTGTCTTATTGATTTGATTTGGTCATTCATGTCTTCCAGCATCTGCTTTGAAGCTTCAACCCTCAAGGTTGGATCTGAAAATCTCAAAGGAGTGCAAAAATCGTGCCCATACAATGCTTGAAAGGGGGTCATCTGAATGCTTTGTTGATAAGAGGCATTGTAGGAAAACTCAACTAGTGGCAAATATTGAATCCACTTTTTGAGTTCGCGATTGCAGTGTGCCCTAAGCATATCTTCAATGACTTGGTTGACTCGTTCCATTTGACCATCAGTTTGGGGATGGTAAGCGGTACTGAAACAGAGTTGAGTCCCAATGGCCTCAAAGATAGCCCTCCAAAAGTGTGATGTGAAGAGAGAGTCACGATCACTAATGATTCTTCTGGGTAACCCATGTAGTTTGAAAATCTCCTTGATGAATAACCTTGCAATGTCTGAGGCTTTATAGTTTGTCTTAACAAGGATAAGATGTGCAACCTTGGTGAGCATATCCACCACGACCATAATGGATTTGTATCCTCCCTGAACTTGGGGCAGGCCAACAACAAAGTCCATACTAATGAATTCCCATTTCATTTGGGGAATGTCAAGTGGTTGCAATTTTCCTGGCATTTTGACATGTTCGGCCTTAATGCATTGACAAGACAAACATTCAGTGACATATTTGAGAACATCACCTTTAAGCCTCTCCCAATAATAGCTCTCCCTGACCGCATTAAGGGTCTTGGCATAACTAGGATGTCCTGAGAAAGGGGAGTCATGGGCTTCCCAAAGTATCTTCTTCTTGAGTGATTGGCTTGCTGGTATACATAATCTTGTCCTATAGTAGACAAGTCCACTTTTGATAGAGAATTCTCGATACTTTGTTTGTAGCTTTGGGTCTTGATCTTTGATGGGGATCTCCCTTAGCAATTTCTGATAGGTTGGGTCATGGCATGCCTCTTCTTTAGCTAGCTCAAGAATTGGGTTGTTTGGCATGGATACCTTTGTGGCTAGAGATCTTGTTGTTAATGGATCTTGCAAAATCAGAGAATTCAGAAATGCCTTGCGACTGAGTGCATCGGCAACTACATTCTCCTTTCCAGGCCAGTATTTGATTTCAAAATCATATTCTTCCAACACTTCAGTCCATCGATGTTGCCTCATATTGAGCTCACTCTGGGTGAAAATCCATTTAAGATTCTTGTGGTACGTCACTAAGGTGAACTTGTTACCCAGCAAGTAGTGTCTCCAAAGTTTGAGAGCATGGATGACAGCCAACAGTTCCAGATCGTGGGTAGCATAGTTCCTTTCATGGCTCTTAAGTTTCCTTGAGGAGTATGATACGGGATGACCTTCTTGCATAAGCACACACCCTAAGGCAAGTGTGCTGGCATTAATTACCACTTCAAACTTCTTACTAAGATCCGAAAGTTTCAGGATGGGTGCTGATACCAAGCTTTGCTTTAGTTTATCAAAGCTGGACTGTTCAGCAGGTGACCATACATTTGATACTTGCTTCTTCAGTAGATCCCACTAGAGGCGCTGCAATCAAAGCATAGTTTTTTATAAAGACTCTATACCATCCTGTCAATCCAAGAAAACTACATATTTCTTTGACAGAAGTTGGTGTTGGCCATTCCAGAATGTCTATGACCTTGGCTGGATCTACTAAAATTCCTTCCACTGATACAATGAATCCCAGATATTCAATATGTCGCTTGAAAAATGCACACTTCTTCTTCTTGGCATAAAGCTTGTGTGCTCTCATTGTTTCAAGAACAATGTGAAGCTACGGTTCATGATCTTCTTCCTGCTTGGAGTAGACTAGGGTATCGTCAAAGAAGACGAGTACAAAGTCATCAAGATAGGGCCTAAAGATATCCTGCATTAGCCTGTTGAAGGTAGCAGGAGCTTTTCTCAGCCCGAATGACATGACTAGGAATTCAAAGTATCCATACCTTGTGCTGAATGCCATCTTTGGGATATCTTGTTCCTTGATCCTTATTTGATAATATCCAGACCTAAGATCTATCTTAGAGAAGATCTTCGCACCTTGAAGATGGTCAAGAAGTTCATCTATTCTTGGAATGGGATATTTGTTTTTAATGGTTGATTGGTTCAACCCTCTGTAGTCAATGCATAGCCAAAGCGTTCCATCTTTCTTCTTCTGGAACAGCACTGGAGCTCCCCACGGTGAACTGCTAGGACAGATGTATCCTTGGTCTAACTGTTGCTTGAGTTGCTCCTTCATTTCAATCGCTTTCGGGATGGACATCCTATATGGTCTCTTTGCAATTGGTGCAGCTCCTGGCGCTAGCTTGATTTCATGATCGACTTCCCTTTGAGGAGGAGGTTTTGTCAACTCTTTAGGAAATACATCTGTGTATTCCTTTAGCCCTGAAGGTTCTTCCCTAGATTCTTGATTCTGATCTAGCTTATTTAGTTTAATCAAATAGATAGGTAGCGCCTTTCTAGCTCCTTTTATTATATGTGTTGCTTTGGCCAATTGAATTTTTGGCTTCCCAACCTCTCCTTGAGTTGTGACTAGTTCCCCTTCAGAATTTCGAAAAGGAAGCTTGGCCCTTTCCACAGTGAATGTGGGCATCACTAGGTATTAGCCAATCCATTCCGAGCAAACACTCGTGGACACCTAGGTTCATTACCCTGAATCTGACCGACTCTCCACCCAGTAGAAATCTCACCTTAGCAGTTTGCTTGGTACAAGAGACCTCACGACCATTTGCTAATTCCACAAGGTAGGTGCATCTTTTGTGGCTATTCCTAATCTTCTTGCATAGACTGGTGAAATAAAGGAATGTGTACTGCCACAATCAATCTAGTTTTGAAGCCTTTACTTTGATAATCTGATGGTGTTTGAATCATCGAGAATTGGCAATTTCGGCCCTTTCTTGTGAAGAGCGGCATGAACCATTGCCCTCTCAATGTCTGCTTCCATGGATGGGTCTTCTTCATCACACAGCTCCTTGTTGACAACACTGGAGATTCTCCCTCTGGCCATGACGGTGGCTCCTTGTCCATGGGCGGCTCCTTGGAATGGCCCTTGATGTTGTCCTTTGCTAAGCTTGGGACATTGCCTTTTAAAGTGACCAGGCTCGTTGTAATGGAAGCAACGGAGATTGCGACCATTACCTTGGGTAGAAATGAAGTTTTTAGCAGCGTTTGCCCTAGCTTTCTTCCTTTGTGCCTGATTTTGGCCCTGTGTTCTCTTGGTCTGAGACCTAAACATTCCCTTGTCCTGATCCTTGTAAGACCAAGTCCTGTTATTTCTTGGCTTGGTCTACACCTCCTGTATTATCGGTGCAGCTCAAATGAGTACGTCCTGAAGGTCTGTTGGGCGCATTGATTCCAGGTGGGTGTTTATGGGTGGGTTTAATCCGCCACAAAACTTTGACACATATTGTGTCATATCCATTTGTGGCGCGTACTTTAAGAGAGAGACGAACTTTGAATAGTATGCATCAAGGGATAGAACAAGCTGCTTTAATTCATAGAATTTGTTCATCTTCTGTGTACGGTAGGTAGGTGATAGATATCTTCCTCGCACAACACTTTTAAGCTTCTCCCAAGTAACTGACCCTTCCAAGTTCCCTTGATCTGTGCACCATTGTTTCCACCAAAGTCTTGCTTCACCAGTAAGCTTTAGTTTGGCGAGCATCGCTTGGTTAGCGGGTGTAGTACCTGCTGTTTTGAAATAATCCTCCATGGATTCAATCCAGATCTTGGCATCAGTTTGGACAGTCCTTCCCTTACCATCGAATTCTGGTGGCTTGATTTGCTTAAGAAGAAACTTCTTCTCCTGAATTACGACCGTACTTGGTGTAGGGGTCGGACTAGGAATCTGCACTTGAGGTTGCACCTGGGCAATAAGATTCTTTACGTTAAAAACTTACAAGACGTTTCTCACATTACATTACATGCCTAGTTCAGCTTTTAGCCAAGTGGCCTAATCACTTAACTCCTTTACCAACACTTACAACCATGACAGTCGTTGATAAAAAGTCTATTGCATTCATATGGGCATAGCCCTTTCGAGTACATTTATTTGGGAGGGTAGGACAAGCTGATACATTAATTTGGGGAGAATAAGATTGTGTTACATTTAGCTATGGGAACTGAGTAATAATATGGATTGGGGTCATGGATTTTCAGGAATCGATAGGTCATAGGAAGTTTAGGGTATCCCTTCTTTTGATACCCGTTCTTCTCATAACATCCGAACACCTTGATTCTGTCGGCAGGGATTATTCGAGTTACTTCCTCGTACACGTATTTGTTCTGCTTGACCTTTCCACCGCCAACATGTAGGGTTGCATTTGTATGAGCCTCAACAAAGATGAACAAAGATGTAGGGTTGCGTTTGTGTGCGCCTCAACAAAGGTGAAATACTTATCCAAGTTTATTCCATTGGCATCCCAACTATTATTTCCTCTTCAACAAGTGATAATTTTGGATCCTTAAGTGTGATTTGAGGAGTCTGAGTGTTAGCCCCATTACAAATAAAGAAAAAATAAAATTAAAAAGAATTGAGCATTGAAGTAGGGTTTGCCCCAAACTGATGCTTGAGATAGGTAGGAAGCAAGGGAGTTGAAGAGGTATTTGATCTCTTTTGCAAGTAAATTTTTCTGCTTTTTTGGATTTCGGTAAGTAGATTGGATTAGTGTAAGTGATTGCTTGTGATTTGGATGCATTTAGGTGAGGAAAAAATAGGAAAAACGAAGAAACACGTAGTAGGGTTTCTGCTATAATAGCATGCCCAAAACAAGGAAAACAGAGCTTCAAGGCATTAGGACAACAAAGAGGGAGAAGGGGGAAGTAACAGGGCAAGAGAAAAAGGGTTTAAGAAGCTAGAAGGATAGAGAGAGAGCTCATTTGTAAGCATTCTATTAAGAGAGAGCTACAAGGCAAAAGCACATATTCGTTCATCGATTCACATTCTCACATCCCTGAGCCCTACAAGTATGCTCTGAGTGTCAACAACAACTGATGTTTATTGATCCTAGTCAAAACTCTGGTTGTAATGTTAGGATAGGCATCATGAGTATTTAAAAGATCTTTCGTCATTCTGTAACCTAGCCGCTGCATTCAAACGTCATCTGTGGGGCAGACGGCCTCGATCGAACTCGGACAGTCCAAGTCACAAGTCCACTCGAACAAACAAAAAACCATTTGAGTTTGAGACTCAGACTTAGACCCTAAATACCTGATTTGGTGTTGGACAACCATCCACATGGACTCAAATGATCGAGCGCTAGACCACTCAAACTTGGATAAGTCAGACTTAGATGCGGGTACCTAACTTGGACATTCGAGTCTGCTGCTACAACTCAGACATTGTCCCTCAAACATACTACACAAAAGCTAGATTCTAGCAAATCAAACCCACCCATGGTAGGCAAAGGCTAAGCCCAATCTAGACGACACCCGCGTAGGCCCCCAAATGCGTAGAACGGATCATAGGGCCACCAAACTCACAAATCATGATCTAATAGCCAAGATAATGACCATGGCCATTGACCCTCCACCACATGTCCCAATGGAGACCTAGACTAATTGACCAAACCTGCTACCCCTTAGGCCACATGTTTAAGATGCTGTAGAGACCAGAACAAACTAGTTAGAGTGGTCATTAAAATACACTAAAGGATTAGGAAAAGCATATGATGCTGTGTTATTTTCATTGAATTTGCACACTACATCAATTGAACATTTACGCACACCAGCAAAGCTAAAAGCATGATTTCACATAGTGCACTTTGAGGAGCATACCACTAGCATGTGAGTGCCCGTAACATTGAGGATTATTTTAAATAACAAGGAATTCATGCAAAATAAGATAAGCTGACTAAATCCACTAGTAGGAGGAGACCCTACACATCAAACAATGGCCAAGGACACCGATCGTCAAACACTAAGAGACTTGAATCATCAAGCTACTTCACGAGCAACAACAACAGGTATGATTAGAGATGTAGCTCTACCCAACTTGATCAATCTGATTGATATCCTAGTTGCCTAAGAAATCGGCAACATGTTAGGGGCCAACACCAACCTTGAAAATGACAAGCTTGACTTGGGAGAATTTCTAATCAATATCCAATAAATGATAACCCAGTATGACTTGCAAACTAAAATGAATCATCTTCATGGTAGACTAGCCGAAGACATCATAACTAATCTCAAGGAAGGATGAAAGTTGGCAAGGAGAGTGTTGCAAGGTATAGCTATCTACAATTGAGAGCAATGAGCTCAAAAGATGAGGTAAGGCATAGAAATGCATGAGGTCCAACGCGTCTTAGTGCTCACCAACTGAAATAGGACTAGACCAAACACTGAGAGGGAGAGAGCACTAGAAGCCAAAGCGAGCTTCTTACAAGGTGACTCTTAGACAACACGGCTATAGAGCAGAGCGGAGCAGCCCTGGCAACTTTGTTGCTACCATGACTAGGAATCACCCCGATTTCTAGGAGCCAAACTAAGATACATGTGGTTGCTAAGCAACTCAACAAGTATCAGTCCGACAATGACCTTGTGGAGCAGCTTGAACAAGTATGCAAGGCTAATGGTCTCTCGGACCTTGCTTAGCACACCCAAGCTTTCAGACTTTGCCTAGGAGACAAAGGACAAATGCAGTACACTAGCCTCCTGGATAATGCCAAATGCAATGACTTCAATAACCTCAAGAATCTCTTCATCAAGAGATTCTATGAGGCAGGATACTTTGACAACCTCATCATTAGATTGATGAACATCAGTCAAAAGGACAAGGAGGATATCTGAGACTATGTTACCCACATGTGACATCTCTTTAAGAGAATCCCAGCCACATGCAAAGTGATCTAGCGAACGAGCAGTCTCCACTGTGTTCACAAGAAAAATCCAAAATGAAAAGCTTTACAAGGCCTTGGTGAGCAACTCAACCATGAAAAAGGATATGCTAGCTAGGGTCTTCAAAGACGCCATACAAGTGGATGACCTACTCAAGGAGAGGAGCTCAAGACCCATCACCCAAGATAGCATTGCCTCTAGAATTTCAAAAAGATCTATGATTGTTAGTGAAAGATCTAGCCAGAGCACCCAAGGCAAGGGAAAGAGTGTGGAGCCCACATGACCTCATGTGCAATGTGTGCACTACAGAGCAAACCACCTTCTGGCTGAGTACATGGATCCTAAATTTGGACCTTGTGCCAATTGATGTAGGTTTGGCCATGATGCAATGCATTACCGATTATCAAGGCAATTGCTATACTCACAACCATACAATCAACCTTACTACCTAGGGATTAGACCACTATATTTTGGAATGGGTGCTACACTAGCCCTCCCAACACCCAATGATTCAAAGCCAGTTGTCCCTAGGATGGATATCAACCCATAGGGATACCTAGACCACTTGGACCCATTGCGGCCCATCCACCAAGTGACACTCTGATACATTACATAGAGGATCCAAACAAGGACAACGCATACATGAACCCTTATGTTCATATGACGAAGAGGGCAATCCCATCTTAATGGATTTTAGACCAATGCCAATGATGGCATTGGGTAGGGGAAGAGGTAGAGGTCTAGGAGGACATGACTAGGAACCCATTGCATGCTAGACTTGCAAGACACATCTCATCTCGATGCCCCGAAAGGGAGCAAGCCAATCAAGAGAAGGCCGACTTGAGATGCCTTGAGTGTGGGATCACACACTTGTACACCAAGTACCCTAGGTGAAAATCTTCCACTAGTTGGTTATCGTTCCATCTGTACTAGTGGCACTGTTTGGAGTTGAAACACTTGATGGTGAAGCTTCGCCAATTCCACTAAATGTAATGACCTGAGCACAGGCAAAGTAAACCAGTATTTCATTACCTAGACCTAGCAACCATGACGCAACTTCAATAGGGAAGAAAAGCCATAGAAGAATGAAAAATAAGACAGAGATAAAGATTATGCTTAAGATAGACAGTATCACCACATTACCAAAGGGGAAGCAAGTCACATACACAGAAGCAGAGACATCTGCTCCTCAGACAATAAAAAAGGGAAGTGCCAAGATTGGAGGCTATCCCAATCCGAGGCACCAATTAGAAGTGGTTGATAAGGTCAAGGAGTTCACCTAAAGGATGCGGAACCCATTATTGAAGACGAGATCAATGAGCTCTCTAGTGTGAGCACACCAATCTCGTTGGCTCGGTTAAGATCAAGAGACGCATCCGCACCCCACATAGCACCGCATAGACAGACAGAGCCTAGACACCACAAGTACGTAGACTACCCAAGATTATTGGAAAAAGAGTGTAGATCCTAACAAAAAGCAAGAAGTTGGCAACTTGCTCACAACATTGATATCGGTCCTTGTGACCCTACCATTTGGAAGAGCTGCTTAGGTAGAACCCGACACTATGGTAAGGGTTAAAGCAATGGGTAGATTGTCATGATGAGCTTGGAGTGACCAACTTGCCTAACCACGATGCAGTAACACACATACCAAGCTTAACCTTGAACTTAATGCCTAAGTCTTTGCATATAAATGCCTTTTGGGAAGGCATAAAGATGCATATAGTCTTGTCTATAAATGCATTAGGAGATGCTACAAGGAAGGGGATTGTAGATACAAGAGTTGGAGTCAGTGCACTCAGCCATGCAATCCTACATGCTTGGGGTAATCCATCTATGGAGACAAGGTTTAATGTCATGCTGGCTAACGCAATGAAGGTCGGACCATTTTTGGAGTCCTAAAAGATTGACCCTTGAAGATATTGGGAGTCCTAGTTCTCAATGAACTTCATAGTCATGAAGGGAGTGGACTACGGCATCTTGCTAGGCCAACTTGGATACAAAACACAGGAGTGATAGAAGATTGGGGCAACGGTCTCTTAGGCAACAAAGTGCAAGTGATAAGAGTCAAGATGGATACTTGGAAAACCATGCCGGTCAACCTAGATGCAATCTCTACTATCTTGAAAGGAGACTCATAGGTTATGAATTCTTATGGGCCACTAATAAAGCATATCCCATGCCTCGAGGACGAGCGGGATCCCTATTGACCTTTTGTTTGTAGATGGTGGCTTTATGGAACTCACTGGATGGCCCTTGAATACTTAAGGAGAGGGCTAGTAGATAATCCTGCTACTAATTTCAAACCCCTCAAGGATCTCTTGGATGAGCCAAAGTGGCAGTGGACCAGGGTACACAACTTGAACCTAATGTAAAATTGGGCACCGATCATGGATAAGAAGAGGGTTGGACTAGAAGCCTAGGGGACGATAAGCAATTAGAAGATAACAATTTGGACGACAAGTATGAAGACTACTACTCTGCAAATGAGGAAGGTGAGGAAGAAGCTGACACAATAGAGTATGACACGGATGGCCAAGTGATTGAATAGATACAAGTAGACTCCAAGCCATAGAAAGTCAATGTTTTTAGGATCAAAAAAGGATCTTCAAAACAGAATGCAACCATACTTGGTTGGACCACCTAGGGGTGATAGACTATGAGCAAGTTAGATTAGTTCAACCAAGTGCCGCACCACTTAGAACAGAATCGGCCTCAAAGTTGCGACCACTACAGGAAACTCCTTCTAGAGAAGGTTATGAGTTTGACTTCCAATCAATAGTGAGCTCTGAGAGCGACCCGGAAATGCCCCAACCACCTAAGTCCAAACGCACCTAAGGGGACCTCCCAATCCACCTAAGGCGCAGGCGGTTGAAGGAGGACAAGAGGAAGTACCCTAGGGGATTGGAAGCCGAAGAATAACAGAAGCCTCAAGACCTACCTAAGCACTTCATGAAGTTCAAAAAGGGCAATAGGATAGTGATATTGTTAGGAGCTAAGAGGCAAGGACAAGTAAATGAACCTATTGAAGGGCTTGCTAAGGTCAAGGAAGTCAACTTGGTAGGGGAAGGGGAAAAGCCTCGACCCGTGTTCATAGTTGATGACCTGACTAAGCAAGAGGAGGCTGATCTCATTGCTCTCCTATGAGAGTACATAGATGTATTCCCTTGGTCCTTAGGTAAACTCAAAAGAGTCAATCCAAGGGTCTTAACCCATAACATCCCAATGACTCCTGATGCAATACTCGTTAAGCAATGGCCATACACCCGATGAATCCAAAGCACGCAACACTGTCAAGGAGGAGATAGATAAGCTATTAAAGGCTGGATTCATCTACAAAATCGAGCACATGGACTGGGTATCATGCATAGTGATTGTCTTGAAGAAGAACATAAAAATTTGAGTGTGCATAAACTATAAAAAGTTCAATGTTGTGACAAAGAGAGATAACTATCCACTACCCTTCACTGAGCACATGCTCGAGAGAGCAGCAAGAAGAGAGGCTTGCAATTTCCTAGATGGCTTCTCAAGTTATAACCAAGTGTAGGTGCACCCTAATGATAGGCATAAAACAATGTTTGCAATAGAATGGGGCATGTTTGCCTATATAGTCATGCCATTCAGGCTGAGGAATGCACTAGCTACCTTTCAACACCTAATGATAGGCATAAAACAATGTTTGCAATAGAATGGGGCATGTTTGCCTATATAGTCATGCCATTCAGGCTAAGGAATGCACTAGCTACCTTTCAACACCTCATGTGTACCATCTTCAAAGATATGCTTAGGCGAGAATTGGAGGTGTTTGTTGATGATCTATGCGTTCACTCCAATTGAGGAAACACCTAGATAAACTTCGTGCAGTCTTTAAGCAATGGAGGTTGTATAATCTCTCCTTGAACCCCTTGAAGTGCCAGTTGTTTTGGGTGAAACATGGATGTATCCTAGGGCACATGGTGTCTAAGAATGGCATTGCCACTGACTTCTCCAAAGTTACAGTCATTGTCAATTTACCACCATCCACGAACTATAAGGGAGTTCAATGCTTCATTGGGCACATAGGGTACTATTGGCGATTTGTTTTGAACCATGCATTGATTGCTAGGTCCCTTTATAAATTGATGATCATATTCGAGTGGACCAAGGAATGCCAACGCGCGTACGAGGAACTAAAAAGGCTCTCACAACCACACCAATTCTACAAGCTCTAGATTGAAACATAACATTCCACATACACATTGATGCCTCGAAGTTCATTGTGAGAGCTATTTTGTGCCAACTTGGTGAACATGATCTTGATTATTATGTGAGCTTTGCTAGCAGAAAACTCATGGATACAGAGATTACTACATGATGGAGAGGGAAGGCCTAGCCATGGTATTTGTTGTAAAGAAGTTTCATCTCATTACCTTTTGGTTATGCCCTTTGTCTTCTTCGTTGACTATCAATCCTTGCTTTATCTAGTAAACAAACCTTGCACTATAGGGTGCATAGCTAGGTGGTTACTTCTACTTCTAGAATTTGACTTCTCTATGGTTGTACGCAAGGATAAGCAACACTACTACAAGGCATACCATATGTTTCACATACCCACAGGAGAAGTTGTTGGATAGGGCATCATAGACGACTTGCCTGATATGCATCTGTTTAGCATGTCCAATGGGAGAGACCTTTTTAGGGCCAATCTAACATCGTATTGGGCAAAGATGACATAGTCCAAGTCATGCAATGTAGTACTCACAAGCAAGGTACATCATTGTAGTGATAGATTATCTCACAAAATGGGCCAAAGCTCAGCAGGCCACAAGGAAGAATGATGCTAGGACCACGACGAAGTTCATTTGGGAGCAAGTGATCTCGTGATTCAGTTACCCAATATAGCTAGTTAGTGATCAAGGCATACACTTCATTAATGAAATGATTGTCCATTTACTGTCTGCATTCTTGATCATTCATAAAAAATTATCACCATACTACACTCAAGCGAACAGTCAGACAAAATCCACAAATAAAATCCTAGTGAATGTATTGACTAAGGTAGTCTTTGTCTCACGCAGCTGACTGGGACAATAAACTCATGGCAGCACTATGGGCCTATAGAACAACCTACAAGATGGGAAAGTGTGAAAGGTCAGTCCCAACTACAACCTACTAACACTAAACTCAACCCATTAAGGAGGACAATTCTACTCACTACTGGGAACGTGTGAAATAGTAGTCTCTATCGAGACTAAAAGCCTACCTATGATCTTTTATGTGATGCCTAACACCAAGGCTGTCGATAAGGAATCGCTCTACTAGGGCGTGCATTCAAAAAACAAGCACACTGCAATCATGATTATGATTCGCAGCACATTCACCTCACCATTGGCAATGTTCAAATAGTGACGACTTTCAGCAAGGGTAGAGCGGCTCCATTGCAGCTTGTAGTGCCATCACTAGAGGAACCAAATGCAAGGTCTAAGAAGGGGGGTCATAACATATCCCACCCTACCCAGAAAAACCACCCACAACCTAAACAAGCTGCATCCAAGACCATTGAGCAATAGCTCAAATGGGTGCCAAATGGCCACCGCAACCACCTAGAAGAAGCCAAACCACATGGACCCATAACCACGGAACCTCATGCCCTAGGCTTAAGAGGAAAATCTAGCACTACTGAAGCAGGCGAACAATCAAGCTACAATGGGTGCCGAAAAGACCTATTGCACGCTCAAGGCTACTATGAAGGCAACAACTAGATTTGGTTGCCCAAGACTATGAGCAACACACATGCCCCTCAATCCAAACCCTTCAGCCCATCTTCACAAAATGGTAAGCCAGCTAGGAATGAGAAATCAATTGACTCCGAAAGCACCAAATCCATAGAACCTCAACACGTCTATCAACCAAAACCAAAACCAACTGCCCCTAGACACCTGACACTCCCAATGTCCCAACTGCTCCACAAGTAGAAGGCAGTGCATCATCTGAGTTGCAAGACCAATCCATCACTTAGGTGGCCGAAAAACACCCCATTGAACAACCCAAGAGGCAGGCATCAATAGTGGAGTTATCCAACTCAACCAAACCCCAACCTCCCATAGGCCTTAGACCCTCCTACAAGTGTAGATCTATTCTTACATTGGCCTTAAACCTAGCGACTAATATGGGGGACAACTTAGTCACCTGCATTAGACAATTGGATGCTGCCTTCACCACACTAGCTAGGAGCTATGTACGGCTAGACTTAGGGCTCCTTAGCAAGCCATTACCAGCAAATGTACACTCCTTGTTGTGTACTTGGAAAGAATCCAAATTCATATTTGTCAAGATTCCCATGGCAGCTGAGGAATTGATCATCATCGAAATCTCTCAAGAGTAAGCTCGAACACAATGGCTAATCACATCCTATAGTAGGAGCAAAGTCTTTGCAACAAGCTAGGAGCTCGAAGAGCTGAAAAGGCTAGCCAGCTCTAACTCTTCTTTTCTGCGCAAATGGTACGCTCTTCATCTCCAATGGGAACAAGAGGATTGCCAAATTATGACCAATGTAGAGTAGAGATAGGCAATCAAAACCTCCAAGTATTACCCAACCTATGTAGCCCCTACCTCTTTTAGAGTACTTGACTGTTAGAAGACCATGTCATGTCCCACCCCTATTTTGATCAAATCCTAGCCAAGGAGGAATTGCATATCACTAGTAGGATGAACTCTAGTGACTTCCTCACCGATGTCTTGACCTACATTACACATATAGGCATTAGACCTCATGACATGGATCCTCATGCCCATTTGGAGTATAATCCAAAATTCTATGATTGGCTCATGACAAAGTAAAGCACATCACATATATACTTCATGCCCTTAATCCTTCATCCTCCAATCCTAGGAAGGATTTTCATCACTCCCGGGGGAGGGGGTAAGGTAGAAAAGAAGACATGATCTTAAACCTTAAATCAAACGTTAAAAAGCAAAAAGGACTACTAAAAGTCAATTCGTACTTAAGGGTTCATGGAATTCTGGGTTGAATTATGTGGACTGCTTGAAGCAAAAATTTTCATTCTATGTTTGAGCACTTCATCTTTCCATAGCATATATTCATAACCCCCTCATCTTTTATCATTTCAGGAAAATATTTGTACAATATAAAACTCCTTCTACCGATAAATTTGTACAATTTAAAATATTTCCTTCTATAAATGCACATATGTAAGCTTATGTCTTTTTATATTCCCTTTTTTTGAACTCACGTGACATACATTTTTATACATAGTAATCTACCTGTGCTAATAGTAAAGCATACATTGTGCTAGTAGTAAAGCATACATTTTTATACACAGTCATCTCCTCGAGGTAGTAGTAAAGCATTGGCTTTAACGAGAACATCACGATAGATTGGAAGAGGAGATGGATTCCAGAAAGCAAAAAAAGAAGTCCCACCTTGCTAAGGAATCACGATTTAAAAAAAGGGGGACTTTAGACTGGTATATACTGCCCACTATGCAAAGAGCCTAGTTGTGTGATGTTAGCTCGTAGAACACTCTAATAAGGATGCATGGAGCTGTGGTGGTGGACATCCTCTCTGAACCAAGCGGAGGGCTGGAGGAAATCGTGGCCATTGGAGGAGGATGATGATGATGATGTGTAGAGATCCTGGCCCTCGGGCACGTACACGCCTGTGACGGGGTGCGGGCGCCACCAGAGCAATATAAAACTCCTTCTACTGATAAATTTGTACAATATAAAGCTCTGGTGGCGCCCGCACCCCGTCACAGGCGTGTACGTGCCCGAGGGCCAGGATCTCTACACATCATCATCATCCTCCTCCTCCAATGGCCACGATTTCCTCCAGCCCTCCGCTTGGTTCAGAGAGGATGTCCACCACCACAGCTCCATGCATCCTTATTAGAGTGTTCTACGAGCTAACATCACACAACTAGGCTCTTTGCATAGTGGGCAGTATATACCAGTCTAAAGTCCCCCTTTTTTTAAATCGTGATTCCTTAGCAAGGTGGGACTTCTTTTTTTGCTTTCAGGAATCCATCTCCTCTTCCAATCTGCCGTGATGTTCTCGTTAAAGCCAATGCTTTACTACTACCTCGAGGAGATGACTGTGTATAAAAATGTATGCTTTACTATTAGCACAGGTAGATTACTATGTATAAAAATGTATGTCACGTGAGTTCAAAAAAAGGGAATATAAAAAGACATAAGCTTACATATGTGCATTTATAGAAGGAAATATTTTAAATTGTACAAATTTATCGGGCACAATGTATGCTTTACTATTAGCACAGGTAGATTACTATGTATAAAAATGTATGTCACGTGACTAATATGGGGGACAGGGGGCGTCATTTTTTTCAACACCCCCAAATTTATCATGTTTTATCATTTTCTTATCTACAATATCAAGAAGACTGCTCTTGGCAGCAAGATGCTCCATTTCCTTACCTGTCATCGCTCCAGAAATCAATGAAAATGACACATTATACAAAAATATTTGATTTCAATTTTTCTCTCTCCTCTCTCCTCTTATGGGTTGTTCTTATATATCAATGTAAAAGAGAGGGGAATGGATTGAGATGGATGTTTTTGGTCAAACAATGATGCAAGAGTAGAAAGAGACGTGAATCAGAGTTGGACGGATTGTCAATGGCCATGGAAGAGCGTCAGCGGGCCTCCAACATTGAAAAACGCACATCACAATGAGCGATTTTATGAGAAAAATGTAAACTTTATTATTTTATGATAAAATCTTGTTTGAAATGGTTAGTAATGATTGCATTTGATTGCCAATCCTTTGTTTGATTAGTCATGTTGAAAGAATCATTAAAAATCAGTCATATAATAATTTTATGTAAAACATGCAAAACTCGAGACTAGGCAATTTAAGGAAAAATATGCGGTTTTTGGGTTTTTGGTGTGCATTTGACGTTTCTATGGAATGAAACATGCTAGAAAGATCATTTCCTATGAGACTAATTAGACTTCATTTGAAAATCAATAATTATTTGTAATTTTCTATAAATAAATAGAAAAATTTAAAGAAAAATGAAAAATTTTAGATTTTTGCATCATAAAAATAAGAAAATTTAAGATTTATGTTTGTGGATGTATGATGGAGCTGAAGCATGAGGTTTAGCCTCAGTTTAGCTCTATTTCTTTGTTAGAGTGAGTTTTTATCGCTTTCAATAAAGAAAATAATATAAAAAACCATGCTTTACACTCATCAACACATGCAAAGGGAGTAAGGGGGTTGTTGAGTGGTTGAAGTACGTTAAATTCTAATGTTTCATGGTGCATATCATATAGAGTTCACAATTTTTTAAAATTTAAAAGGACTAGTAGCACGAGGAAGCTCGATGGTAGCCCTAAGCAACGAAGCACTATCGTAGAAAAAGAAAATTATGAAAAGAATTGTTTTCACACTTTCACATTGCTGATTTTTAATGAACATTTGTTTGAGCATGATGATCATATTCACACTTGCATTGATGTACCTCATGGTATCCTATCCTGGATGCATAGCACTTGTTTGTATGAGTGATGACCCGACACTAAGAGTGTGAGGTATCCCAAGACGTAGTGCTAGATATTCAGTTCCATGGGAGTTATTTGGTTAGGTTTATACATTATCTCCTAGATCGTTTAATTGAAAGAGTGGAGCTTTGTTTTGAATGTGTTTTATGTTCACAGTGCGTCTTGGGGCCAATCCCCGAGGTGTAGGAGAGCCGTAGTGGAGCCACGATGATCAACCGAGAGGTGCTCCTTGTGTGTGTGCTACGTGGTGTATAACACCAAGATGTTTAGGACTCCCTTTGGGGAGTGGGGAAAGAATTACTCGTTGGACTACAAAAATCAGACAAATGCAAAGTTCTTAGACACTCATGGTCGCGAGGTCGTGTGGGGTGGTTTTAAGTGAGTGGTAGAGGCCCGGCTAGTGCCTTAGAGCCAGTGTCAGGCCTGTTTTAGGTCCTAACATAAGGTGGAAATGAAAATTCAAAGTTGTGAAGAAAAGTACTATTGGTACTTATCAATTGGGAGATTTGGAGAAATAGTACATGGATAAAGGTTGAAGAAGTATGAACCTTGAATTTCAATTTTCATGAAAGACAATTGGATAAGGGAAGAAGAAACTATGGAGATACCTTCTTTGGTCAATGAGATTTTGCTAGCCTACTAAGAAATTTTTCCCAATGAGCATGAATGCTCTATTAGACTACAAAGGTGGCTAACTATGTGAGGTTTTTTATCTAAGGGCCTAAATTAGACTTAGGATGGAATGGTGTCACATGGATTGGCTATAATGAGCGACGATAGGAGTGGTTTTGTGCCTTTTGGGAAGATGGATCTAGATGGTTTTAACACCTAGGCTTATTTTGCTTTTGCAAGGAAGAGATCTAGGGTTTTATCCATGATTATTAGGGTTTTTCCTTACAGTCACAAGTATCTATTCTTGAGAATTTGATATGATGTAAGACTATGCTTTATGCTAATATTGGAGCCTTAGTATATTGGCAATAGAGTAGGTGTATCATCATGGAGTTGTTTAAGATAGCACAAATGCCCAAATATCATGCATATGTCATTACTTGAGACTACAAGAAGGTAGGTGACTTAGTGTAAGCTCTTTTTGATCTAGAATGCACTAGGTTTGTAGCACAAGGATAGCACGAAGGCCCAAATATCATACCTTTGTTGTTAATTGAGACTACAAGAAGCTATGTGACTTAGTGTAAGCTCTTTTTGATCTAGAAAGCACTAGGTTTGTAGCACAAGGTAGTGATCTTAGATGTATCCTATGAAGGAGAGCATGGAAGATTAAGAGGTAGCTTGATGGGTCCATCAACTTGTTGACTTGGCATGTATGTCAATGTGGCATGGCTACCTTTAAAAAACACAAGGAAAAGAGGAGATTATAGAAGTTTTTGGTGGAGGTGTTGAAGGCTAAAATTGGGGGGGTAGAGAGAGAGAGAGAGAGAGAGAGAGAGAGAGAGAGAGAGAGAGAGAGAGAGAGAGAGAGAGAGAGAGAGAGAGAGAGAGAGAGAGAGAGAGAGAGAGAGAGAAGGAAGCTAGTTTGGAGGCATTGTAGTGTTGGTGTTTTGAAGTGTGGAGTTGAAAATGACATACATTCTAGTGTCAAAGGCTTGAGGACTACTAGTATGCTCATGGAAGTGTGGAAGCCCCTTGTGGAGTTGAGTCCTTGGAAGTTGCAAGTGTCTTAGAGTTGAGATCTCCCCAAAGGTGATCCGAGGGTTTCTACTTGCCCACTTTGCTTGGATGCAAAGGATAATGATATCAACGCTCTTGGTATGCAAGCCTTGGGTTGAGAGCTTGACTTTATTAGATGAGAATTATAAGGATGGAGGTGCCATTATGTCAAATGTGGAGAGTTTCTTTGCGTTCACTATTCTAGAATAAAAGACTTTGCCAAAGAGAATTTCCTACTAGAGTGGTAGACATTACATTCGTGGAAGAGCTAGTTATAATGTGGACGTGACATTACACACTCTATATAATTGGTCATGATCATTAAAGTTATGTTCTACCCTATTTGGTGCTAAAAGAGGCCATGACTTACGGTGTGTATTACTTACATACATAAGATTCAATGGACATTTTTATGTTTCTAGAAATTTTTTCAAGAGAGTTAGATGCGTGATCTACTCTTTTTTCCTAGTCTTTCCTATTTTACTTATTCTAGCAAAACAGTACCTCCAAACTTGGTCTTCCTACTTTAGTCAACTCAACTTTGCAAAATATCCCTTCTTGAAAGGAGAATAGATCACCACTCAATCCCTCCAAGTAATGATCACTCTCTAGTCCTCCAACTAGTAAGGAAATAGAACACTATTGTAGTGATTTTTGTCAGTCCTACTAACAAAACAAAAATGTTGCTCTCTACAAGCTCAACAATGGGACATTGATTGAAAACTCTTATTCTTTTAAGACCATCACTCTCTCGTGGCACATTTTCCTCCCTTAAGTAGGGCTCTATCTCTCGCTCTCACCCTTTATCTCTTGCCTACTTCACACATTCTCAAGCAAACAAGGAAAGAAAACATGAGAATGTAAGAATTCTCATCCAATAACTCTTATTTTTCATTGTAGTCCAAATTTCAAAGGTGAAGCTTGGTCGTTCACTTTGATTCAAGGTATGCAAAGAATGTAAGCTCATCTTACATCTACTTATCCTTTATTCTTTCTTCCTTGCTCCATGAGTGGAAGAGGAGAAGAAGAAGAAGAAGAGGTAAAACAACAGTGATGCTAGTGCCTTCACTCTCACTCTATTATGCTCTCTACCTCAATCTCTTAGTCTCTCTCAAGCTATGGTGTTGTGAAGAAGGAGAAAATATTAAGAGAAGAAGAGCTCTCCAAATTTTGTATAGCTAGGAATGAACTCTCTATTCATTTTAACACATTATATACTAGTGATTATATACATATGACTTCTTTTTGGGTGGACACCCTAAACCATTTAGTCCCTTATTTGTATACTTACAATGCTCGATCCTTATATTAGGCCTTTATTGCTTGCCTACAGGATTTTAAAACATGCACATGATTCTTCTAACTAGCATGTAGGATACTTTAACCCATAAGCTTACAAGATATTTTAGTTTCACCCACAATTTCATTGAATGCTTGGATTTATACTAAACATTCTCCACATGTGCCTATTCGAAAATTAACTCTAAAATTGCAGGACTAATCATCGAAATAAAAATGTAAATAGAAAAGAAATTTAAAGAGAAGGGCCTTAAATATATATAGGATTTTTTTAAAAAAAATTCTAGCTTCCACCTTGTTCTCTTTTTGTTATTTCATTGTTGGCCTTCACTTACTATTTTTAACAACTAATATTTTTGGCAAATTTTGAGTTGTGTTTTGGTAACTCATGGTACCTTAACTACTTTAACAATTTGGCATTCAACAAAATTTCTATTATTATCCATTACTACTTTCAATAGCAGCTATTTCTTTAGTGGTCACTAAAATAAATAACAATAACAAAATGATTTTGTCTAAACTATACTTTCTACAATACTACTCAAGTGAACTCATGAAATGTGTGGGCATTCAAAATGCCCTTTATGAGTGGAAACATGAATGCAAATCCCTAATAAGTGTTAGGTAAAGCATACCTAACATTGGACACCAAGGTGTCATCTGAATTATTGAATCAACTACATCAAGTTGCTCCTTGGAATCCTTGACTCTCATGAGAAATGCATTCATTAAGGTACCCTCATTCGCATGCTATGCATGGTAGATGTAGCTCCATCAGTACTAGGACTTACCTTATCCTCCAATATGTCTTCACAGGTAGTAGAGTTGCTATGGGTGTTGTGGCACTTCTCCATATACTTAGTAACATTCCAAAGCTGTTGGTAATCAACATATGTTATATTGTGCATGACCATATTGGATGCTTAGTCACATTATGCTTGTCCTCAAATAATAGCATATCGAGAGCATATCAAATATGTAGTACGTTTAGTCATTCTAAATTCTCAAAAATGCATTGCTAAAATATTCCTAGTAATAGCTAGAAAGCACCCTCAAACCATAGAAGTAGCATGTTTTCCTCCAACATGGGAATGAATGTTGGATTTATGTATATCTATTACGAAATGGAAAATTTGGTGCATATCATAGAGAATAAATTCCTCAAATAACAACATATTATATATCTAATTACTTTAAGGCATTCTATTTTCTCAAAATTGTACTACTAAGTTCCTTGTTATAGCTAGAAAGCACCTTCAAAACATAGAAGTAGTATGTTTTCGTCCAATATGGCGATGAATGAGCACCCTCAAATCATAGAAGTAGCATGTTTTTCTCCAACATGGGAATGAAGGTCGAATCTATTGCAAAGTGGAAAACCTTGTGCTTTATATAGAGAAGACCATGCCAATAACAATAAGGTTGAGTTTGCTAAAGCTAGAAATTGTAGATATGACTTGGCATAGGAGTTAATCATCACAATGTACCTAAATGACCCAAATGTTGAGATATCGAGCTCCACTCGTGATATGCCAGGGTGACCGTTGTGCATTTATGTCACCGACGTGTCAGTTGCAGATGCGGTTGGTATACTGCCCATGAATAATAGCTACATGACAGCTATCCTTATCTACTCTAGTTCGTGGCTCAGTTAGTATGCCACCTTAGTTAGTTGAGTTTGGTTTGAGACCCATATATAGGGTTCTTCTATTTCTTTGTATCAGAGTTCTTTTGGCTTACACAACTAAGAAGAGGAAAATTGTTTTCAGCCTCCACCCTTGTGTGTATTCCCCCATTGTGCAAGCAAGAAAGCTACAAGTGAGACTCCTTCCTTCTCTCCCACAATCTTGACATGGTATCAGAGCCTTGTTCGTGGTAAGGAGCTCAAAAAAGCAAGCCAAGTTTGCGGTGTTCTGGTAAGAGGAACAGTGTTGCTTTCATTCTTCTGTTTTGGGAGCAAGTCTCTGCAGGTAGCACAGCCGGAAAGTGCAGGAGTGCATTGTCTCAGGTTGAGACGCCCTTCGCGGTGAAGCAAGAGGGCAGTATATGCTGAGGGAAAGGGCTTTTGCCCTAGGTGACCCTGTTTTTTTTATTTGAGGCCATTTCGGGGCCTGTTTTGGAGGTGGAAGTTTTCTGCACGCACTCAGGGAAAGGTCCTGTTTTATGCTGTGCGACCACTGTTCTACAGATCGGTGAAAAGTTACCACAGAAATTGCATCGTATGCTTGTGTGCAGAGACATTGGGAGTTACAGAATCATCCCTGGTTCCTGTTTATGCAAAATTGTCACTAGGAAGTGATTGTGTGGTCAAATACCACTTTCGCCAGTTTTGCAGATTTGCCCTTGTGAGGGTGAAGCTGTGTTTTTTGTAGTGACAGAATTTTTTGCAGTGTTCTGTAATGGCGTCTGATTCTCTTTCACAGATTGTAATTGAAAAGCTTGACAAGAACAACTTCCAAGCATGGAAGTTTAGAATGATGAATTTCCTTATGGGAAAAGGATATTGGGAATTTGTTGCAGGAAATGAAGAAGACCAGTTCTTCCTGATATTCCCAATCAACAACAAATGCAGGCATTTAAAGCATGGCATGAGAGAGCCAAGAAAGTTATGTACTGGATGTCTATCAGCATTTCAGACTCTATGATTGTGCATATTCAGGATGCAAGTACGCCAAAGGAGGCATGGGATACTTTGTCAAAAATGTATAGCACAAATAGCAAGCTAGGAAAATGCAGCTCAAGCAAGAGTTGCATAATGTGCAAAGAGAAAATATGAGCATCAATGACTACCACATGAAGGTGAAGAAGATTGCAGATGCACTTGCTTCCATTGGGTCGCCAGTGGAAGATGATGATTTAGTTTCTGTGACCTTGAATGGTCTAGGAAAGGATTATGCACAGTTTCGGACATCCATTTCAGTTCGTGAAAGATTTCCTGATTTTGAGGAGTTGATTGCTCTTCTAATTTCTGAGGAGCAGAGAAATGGTGGTGCATCTTCTTCAGGAGGAACTTCAAAGGAAGCTGTCTTCTACTCAAATGCTGGAAGAGGTAGAGGCAGAGGTAGAGGAGGCCGATCTGGAGGCCGTGGTAGAAATCAGAATATGCAGCAAACTCAAGAAAACCAGTCCTATGGAGGAGGACGTGGTAACTCTAGAGGCAGGGGGAGCCAAAGAGGTCGTGGTGGATGGCAAAGAGGCCAAAAATGCAAACAGTAATGTTGAATGCTACTACTGTGGTAAAATGGGTCATATGGCTAAAGATTGCTATAAAAAGCAGAATGACATCATGAATGGAAAATTGCAACAAGGGAATTATGCATCTTCAAGTAGACAGGGTGATGACAGAAATGAGCATTTGTTTATGGTGCAGCACATGAACAATTTTGTGACAAGTGCAGAAGAAAGCAACGATGTATGGTATGTTGACTCAGGTGCATCAAACCACATGACAAGTCATGCAGAATGGATGGAGGATGCAAGAAAAATGGAAAAATGATACTGCACATCCTATTGTGCAGATTGAAAAAATTCCTTTGTCTATGTAGGATGGGAAAAAGAAATACTTGTCCGATGTATTTCATGTCCCGAATATCACCAAGAATCTGGTTTCTGTTGGTCAAATGGTTGAGCAGGGCTTGCAGGTCAGGTTTAATCCTCATGGATGCTTTGTTGAGGATATGAAAAATAAAGGTCGCTTGATAGCAAAAGGAAAGAAGAAGGGCAGAATGTTTACATTGGATGCAGACATGTCTGAATTGAGTGCAGCAATGTTTGCACATGGGACTGGTGTAGTTGCAGATATTGATATCTGGCATAAACGCATTGGTCATGTTAATGTACAGCGACTTAAAGCAATGCAGGCCCAAAATATTGTTGCAGGATTGCCTAAATTCAAGGTTGCAGAAATGCATAAGGTATGTGAAGCCTGTCAATTTGGAAAACAGGCAAGGAAACCATTTCCTAGACATGTTCAAGAGAGTAAGAAGCCATTGGAATTAATCCACTCTGATGTGTGGACTACTAAAGCTGCATCTCTTGGAGGCTGTCATTATTTTGTCACTTTTATTGATGACTATAGCAGAAAAGTTTGGGTGTATTTTATGAAAAAGAAAAGTGAAGTTTTTGGGCATTTCAAAACTCTTAAAGCTATGGTTGAAAAAGAAACAGGCCTGCAAATAAAATGCCTAAGGTCAGATGGAGGGGGAGAGTACCTCTCAAATGAGTTTGCAAGGTTCTTGCAGGAGCATGGCATAAAGCAGCAATATTCATGCAATCATACCCCACAACAAAATGGAATTGCAGAAAGGAAAAATAGGCATATTGGAGAGATATCTCGTGCCATACTCAATGAAAAAGACCTACCAGATTTTTATTGGGCTGAGGCAGTTGCTACAGCAGTCTACATAATGAACAGGACTCCCACTGCAACAATACATGGCATGACTCCAGAGGAGAGGTATACTGGTAGGAAACCAGATATTTCTCATTTGAAGATTTTTGGCTGCATTGCCTATGTTCATGTGCCAGATGAGTTGAGATCCAAGTTAGATCCAAAAGCTGAGAAGTGCATCTTTATTGGTTACTCTTTGCAGCAGAAAGGGTATAGATGCTATAACCCTTCTACTCGTAAGTTTATAGTGAGCAGAGATGTTGTTTTTGATGAGATGAGTAGCTGGTATAAACCAGTAAATGTGATTGATGATGTAGATGCACAAAGTGGTAATGCTGCATAAAATTCACAGCAGCAGTCACAAAATATTAGTGGACCTAGAGCGTCCTCTAGCAGTGGTTCACATTCTTCGCGATGGACAGGCAGATTGAGATCAGGAGAATCTTCTCAAAGCAATGTAGATAGTGGTATGCAGGTATCACGAAAAGGAAAAGAGAAGGTAGATCAGCCCATGTTTGATGTGAATGCAGGTCACTCTTATGTGGATGGTGAATCCAGTGGCTCAGAACAGAGCATTGATGATGAGTTGGGTATTCCTTCTATTGTTACACCTGGAGTAAGGAAGACCAGGGATGTTTTGAGAGCACCTGGGAGTGAATCTACTTTGCGCAGGTCTACCAGAGCTAGGTATCCTGTGGATAGGCTGAAATATGATGGATTTACAGCCATTCACTATGCATATATGGTCAAAGTGATACAAGAACCAGAACCCACTTCTTTTGAGCAAGCCATGGGAAAAGAAAAATGGGAGAAAGCCATGGATGAAGAAATGGATGCCTTGGAAGCAAATGCTACATGGGAGTTGGTATCCTTGCCTAAAGGTAAAAATGCAATTGGCTGTAAGTGGGTTTATAAGGTGAAGCACAATGCAGATGGTTCTATGAATAGATACAAGGCAAGATTAGTAGTCAAGGGGTATGCACAAACATATGGCATTGATTATGAAGAAACATTCAGTCCGGTTGCAAGGATGGCAACCGTAAGAGCAGTCATTGCTATGGCTGCATTAAAGGAATGGTCTTTACATCAGATGGATGTAAAGAATGCCTTCTTGCATGGTGATTTGCAAGAAGAGGTATATATGGAGCAGCCACCAGGTTATGTGCATGCTGTTCATCCTGAGTTTGTTTGCAGGTTGAAGAAAGCCTTGTATGGCTTGAAGCAAGCACCTAGAGCATGGTCTGACAAGATAGGACAGTATCTTGTCACTATTGGCTTTCAGATTTCCAAGGCAGATTTCTCACTTTATGTGAGAAAAACAAAGAAAGGTATTATGCTACTTGTCATTTATGTTGATGATTTGATTATGGCAGGTGACAGTGATGAAGATATCCTTCATGTGAAAATGCTATTGAAGTAGAAGTTTGAGATGAAGGATGTGGGAGAGCTACATTATTTCTTGGGCATTGAGGTGATTAGATCACCAAGTGGGATACAGCTCTTGTAGAGGCAGTATGGATTGGACATGCTGTCCAAATATGGGATGACAGGCTGTAAGCCTATTTCAGTTCCTTTGGAGCAAAATGTGAAGCTGAGCACAGATGTAGGTGAGCTTCTGGAAGACCCTACTATGTATAGACGCATAGTAGGAAGTTTGATTTATATGACTATTACCAGGCCAGATTTGAGCTATGCTGTTGGATTGGTAAGTCAGTTTATGCAGGCTCCAAGGAAACCACATTTGGATGCGGTTAGACGCATACTCAGGTATGTGAAGTCTACATTGCAGTATGGACTATTTTATGAGACTGGGGTTCAAATACAGCTGCATGGATACACTGATGCTGATTGGGTTGGTAGTATTTCTGATAGACGATCTACCAGTGGATATGTGTTCTCTTTTGGGAGTGATGCAGTCACTTGGAGCAGCAAGAAACAGCCTACAGTTGCCTTGTCGAGCACAGAGGCTGAGTACAGGGGTGCAGCAATGGCTGCATGTGAGGTAGCTTGGTTGCATAAGCTACTTTATGATATGCATCAGTCTACAGATGGGCCAGTTGTCATTCATTGTGACAACATGAGCAGTATACACTTGGCAAATAACCCAGTCTATCATGCTAGAACAAAGCACATTGAGGTGCATTATCACTATGTGCGGGAGAGGGTTTTACTAGGTCTTATTGATCTAGTTTATGTCAGCGCAGAGGATCAGGTAGCTGACATATTTACGAAGGCATTGGGCGCATAGAAGCTGCGCAAGTTCAGAGACCTGCTTGGTGTGCAAGAATTGGGATTGAGCTCGAGGGGGAGTGTTGAGATATCGAGCTCCACTCGAGATATGCCAGGATGACTGTTGTGCATTTATGTCATCGACGTGTCAGTTGCAGATGTGGTTGGTACACCGCCCATGAATAATAGCTACATGATAGCTATCCTTATCTACTCTAGTTCGTGGCTCAGTTAGTATGCCACCTTAGTTAGTTGAGTTTGGTTTGAGACCCATATATATAGGGTTCTTCTATTTCTTTGTATCAGAGTTCTTTTGGCTTACACAACTAAGAAGAGGAAATTTATTTTTAGCCTCCACCCTTGTGTGTATTCCCCCATTGTGCAAGCAAGAAAGCTACAAGTGAAACTCCTTCCTTCTCTCCCACAATCTTGACACCAAAAACTACCAATTGTTGTGAAGTTTATAGAAAACACTCATAAGTTACTTTTATTTGCAAAACATGATCTTAATGATAAAACTAGGCACTTCACGCCTAGTTTCCTCTCGGTGCTTCACGTTGGGGCTAGTGCTTTATGCCAACTTAAGTTTGGCTCTTCACACCAAACTTTGAAGCACCAAAATATATTATCAACATACTATATATATAGATAATATAACGTGTGTGTGTGTACATACATTATATATATCGTGCATAATCTATTCTCTCTCTCTCTCTCTCTCTCTCTCTCTCTCTCTCTCTCTCTCTCTCTCTCTCCCCATTTAGTAGGCATGTGGGCATTAGGCGTGTGGTACTTGTGCACGTGGGCATGGGCACGAACACGGGAGCGTGGGTGCACATTGGGTCACTAGATTTTGGGGGGGCTCCTTGTGTTTGGTAGGGGTGCTTGGTGTGTGCCACATGGTGCCCCAACCTCGCGTTAATAATAACAAGGATAATATATATACATATACATTAATCTATTTCATATATTAATCTCTCTCTCTCTCTCTAGCATGTGGGGTGTGTGGCGAATAGTGGTTGCGAGGTAGGGTGCCAAGCTTTGCAAAGGGTCCCCACATTTGATGGGGATGCTCTCATTGCACCACGTTGCACCCCTCAACATGCGCCACATGGTGTGACCCCCCTTTGCTTAATATATGTAATAGATGTAGCTTGTAAAGGCACTTGTTTGAGGGCTAAATCCACGTCAAATGACGTAAAAGCAAAATGTTGTTTGGTAGACTTGTAGAATGAAAGCTCTATCACCAATTATTTGGCAAGAGGGTAAATAAAGAAAGTGAGTCGCAATTGATTATTAATACAAAGTTCACTATTTTTCTATCAAAGCCAATGGAAAAGAAGAAAAACAAGTGACAATTACATAACCTCAAATTAACTTAAATATGTTGTTGATGAGTCCAAGAGAAAAAACTTGGGAGATTCTAATTACAATCGCACACCTCTATCATAGTATTTGCCCCCCCCCACACACACACGCACCCACGCACGCACGCACCCGTGCACGCGCGCACACACACACACACACACACACACACACACACACACACACACACACACACACACACACACACACACACACACACACACACACACACACACACACACACACACACACACACACACACACACACACACACACACACACACACACACACACACACACACACACACACACACACACACACACACATTTCATAAAGCTACTTTAACCCCATGGCCAACATCTATACTATAGTTAGATTTGGTTTTGTGCTATTTGGAGATTCTTCTTTGAAGGGGTTCTATAGGTGTACTTTATTAAGGTGCTAAAAGTGGCCATGTTAAAGATCTAGATGCATACTCAGGAGATTCAAAAGAAGCTTAAAGGATATACCGGCCTCCTTTGTTAAGAAAGTAAACTACGTGGCCTAGTAATGGCCCTTCCAAAATTGGAGCTTGTCCCAAATGCCCCCAAATTGGAGGTGCCAATAAACCTCTCAAAAATGATAGTCTCTAATATCTATGATGACCTCCAACTTGTGCTATCCTATTTGTCATTTTGAAAGACAAGGAAATTAGCATTTGCACCCTACACATTATTTAATAAAAAGTGACTCTATCTTTTATTCAACTAAATTTTTGATTTATTGCCAAATTCTATGTAGATGGGCTTTTAAAACTTTTTTTGGATTCTACCATCTAGTTATTTGAGTGTGCCTTTGAAAATCAACATAAAGACAACTTCTTTAGCTACCTAGGTTTGTGATGTTGCCATATAGGTTATGGCTTCAATATATATAGTGAAGAAAAATAAAAAAAGCTATATGATACAAGCATGGAAAAAATTAGATATATAATATAGATGTGACAACATAGCCCCCATACTCACACGTGTTCAAAGGTATGTCCCATTCACCAAGCTAAAATGTTAAACCTAACATTGTGCTCCATATATAATTAATCCACATTGATATAAATGTAGAGAAAATGATAATGAAGCACAAAATTAGGACTTTGATGTGAAGAGCCACTTGTTCCATGACTATTTATGGCTAGTTTCCCCTATACGGTGATCCAATCTACATATAAATTTTTACAAGTAAATCCACATTGTAAGTTCCTTAAATGATACATCAAAGCTTTCGAAAGACTTAATTTCAAAGGTGTAACCATTCTTTCATATCTAGACAGAAAACAAAAAGATTAGCTCAAACAAAGTTCACTACTCCTTTGTTCATATGCTTTTCGTCATGTGACATAAATCACATGTGAAGCATGCCCATGTTGTGGTTGGTAAACCAAGCCAACTACATGTGAAACATAATTCCAACTACATATTCACATTTTACATTTTATGGTCATGTTGTGTTGGCCCATTGTAAATAGGGATTGTTTATTGGTTCAAGGATTAGAAGAGTTGTTTCATTTGTATGGATGGGTGCCCCTATAAACAATGAGCCAATAGTCGGGTAGGCAGGTCAATCATATGATAGATATAGAGATGTTGATCGATCCCAATGTACATGCTTCAACTTTTAGATAGACAAACATGGATGAAAGTGTCACATCGTGTAGAACTCCATAAATAGAATCAGATTGTTGTGATGCCCAAATGCTCGTGATATACAGGAAAATCATGTGTGTAAAAGTCAATGCCTATACTTCAAAACGTGTGAAGGTCTTTATTTTTGCCTAAAGGGTCCACTAATGTCATAGACCTAAGGCTATGTCTTTAGAAAGGAGAATGTGCCAAGTCCTATCATGGGAAATCATTGCCTCTTCTCAACTATGTTGTATCTAGGAAGTGCATGCAACTATTTTTGTCCCTACTAGTGCTATGCAGCTATCACCCCATTGTACAACTAGCCTCTTACTCTAAGCCATCCATGCAAACAATGTTAGGTGTTTTGAAGCTATTATAGATTAGTGGTCAATGTAGAGATATAAACCATTACAAGTGACCTTTGTCGTTCACTTGCAAGCTCTACTTATTATTGGAGAGAAGCCTTCCTTACATAGCAATAATCAAATTGGACATTGTAAATTAGCAATAGAGGAGTACTGGTGTTGTATTTGTGAGTAGACACATAAAGCTTGAAGCTTGAGAGACAAAAAATGGTTTATTATCCAATACAAGGCATGAGATTTACAGAAACAATGTCCAAAAATTATTTCCTAGTTGTCATTATTGAGACATGGCTTCATAAATGTAACCAATAAAATTATTACAGGATA